>NW_015151295.1:335518-343355 GCF_000732505.1 Cyprinodon variegatus | reverse complement strand
CTCTCACTCTTGACCAATAAAAAGGTTGTGGCTAACATCCATGCAGACCAATAGATAAGTGTCTTTACGCCAGAAGAAAGGCCGCCCCAAACATGAAGAGAACGTGATCTGTAAAATGCACTCCAAAAAGTATATCATTAAAGAAACTAAATCTCAGAAAAACACCCTGAAAATTTGAAGAAAAAAAAAAGAAGAAATAAAATCTTAGAAAACAGCAAAGTTACTTCAATAATTTTCGTGATTAAAATGTTTTTCTAAGTCTTATTTGTGGATGTCTTTTTTTTTTTTTTTTCAAATTTCCATTTACAAAACCTAATCTTTTAACGAAATTTTCGTTTTGTACAGCTTTCATGAAATTTCCATTCCATAAAGTGCAGCAGTGATCAAAGGAAATAAGCGTGGGAGAAAAAATGGTGTAAAACAACGCATTGATATGGATATAATGAAACAAATTTCACCCCATACATTAAAAAACAGGATTCCTGTTTTGTGTTTTTAGACCCAAATTTGTCTAAAATCTGTAAGAAGCAGACCTCCAGGTGTCTATAAGCTGTTTTATTTCAGAACAGGACTACAAAACTCTACAAAACTTAAAGCTGTGGGATATAAAGGCATTCGTCTCTATCCTGAACTTCAGTTATTAAATTGTGAAAAAAAATCTCGCTATTAATTAGACAGCTGACGGACGTCTTTACTTTGTCTTATTTCACACGTGTATCATTCCAGAAACTTTCCTGCCCTAGTTGGAGAGGATTTCCTTCCACCGTCAGCTGGTGGGGTTTAACACCCTGCAGGTTTTCAGATGCAATTCTTTCTGATGAGTCCTTTAGAAATGTTAATCTGGGCCCTTTTCTCCTCATTTCCAACCTTTTTGTTTGGGACACTTTGTATTCTACTTGTGAATATCTAAAGCCTTTTCACAAGACCCTTTAGGGTGACCTGCGTAGGGACCAAGACAGCATGGGGGCTTCGAGGTCAGCTAACCATTGTTGGCCTTATCAGCTGCAAGGAGGAAGCTATAGAGCCGAGATGACCTGTAGGCGTGAAGTGGGAGGAGGTTTGATCAGATCCTTGCAATGAATCACAAAACTTTCAACTTTTCTTTATTTTTCCTCATATCAGATGTTCAGATGCTCTCGGTTCTTAAAACACAGACGGTGTTGTCAGATGCCTTTTGCAGAGTGGGGGTCATGATATATTTTTTACATTCCTAGTGTGATGTGATCCCTGAGGATAATAATCATTAAACATTTTTATTTATAAGTTTGTTTATTTCTGTCTAATAAATTAATAAATAATAAAAGTTAGAACATTTCTATTTAACCATAGAACCTTTTAGCCTGTCTAAAAATTTGTGTTTTTTTTTTCTCGGTATCTTATCCAGGCCAGTTAGTTCTACGTCAGCCTGAACACCTAAATTCAGCCAATCATATATCAACGGTCATCTGTCAATCACATTTTATTGATCATAGCATCTTGATTTATATGTTGCAGCTAATATAGGCAACGGTTGAAATAAGAAATCAGAATCATTTCCTTTCCCATTGAGTTCCGTCCCAGTGTTCGCGGGGATGGACGTCTGTGTCTTCAGCAGGCGTAGAGCTAACAGAACTGGCAGCGTTGCGAGGCAAGGGCTCAAACATGTACGGCTGTAAGCCTTCTACACCAAACCAAGCTTCTGCCGCCCTGGCGTCCTCTTCCACAACATCTTCATCCCGCTTTCCTCCTCTAAATAAAACAGAGGAGACTCATCCACGACCTCCGACACTAAACTCTCCTCCTCCTGCATGTTTCCTCTGTCCATAGCGTTCCTTGACAGTGTTGTTTCTAAGTCACCAATTTAGTGCTACTTGGTCCCAATGGAATTTCCCATTGGGAACCTTCTAGCACTAAGTTGCTAACTGGTTAGCAAGATGCTACTGAGACACCAGCCGCAACCAAACCTGCTTGTGAACCTTCCGCTACAACAATCCCGCCCCCTTGATAATCGACCGATCACATTCACTTTATTCACTCGTGTAAAGTCGTGCACCACTCGGGAGAATTCGGAAATGAAACAGTTGGAACAGCTGCTTCCCTACGACCTTAAAATAATTAACAATATTGAACATTTAATATAGATAAAATAATAAAAAAATATATATTTTTTTAGATTAATGACTATAAATAAATACAAAGTTTAGTAATTCATGCATATTTTGGGTGTTTTCACTCTGTTCAATTGCAACTATTTAGGAACCTCTGATTTACCATATATTATCTATAGGTGTAGCTCTCATATACAAACAGTGGAGGATTACTGTTCCACAACGTTTTAAACTCACAGCTTATTGTGGACGATCACAGGCATATATTGCAGGGTTGACTTGAACCCCCTTGCAGCTGATTTATACTCAGAAACCAGGTCGTCTGCGTGTGTATCGCAGTTAACGCAGATATGCTGGTGAAGGTTCTCAGTCATCCAGGTCATAGTCATTCCAAAAAAAGAAAATTAGAAACAATCCACTGGACCTTGTTTCCAAGTTTGAAGACATTTTGCTTAAAAGCTTCCTGGATGGGAAGCGAAACGTCTTCAAATGGTGCTATATCACCATGCTGATTAGACATCATAATTAGTGGCTTAGGATGCGCACAATAAAAGGCCACTCTGAAAGGTGCAGTTCTGTTTTATTTGGGGGGGGGGGGGGTCTGGCTAAGAGAACCAGTCAGTGTGACCACCTATGCAACACATCTTCTTCATACATAGCATGATCCAGAGCATCCCAAAATGCTCAATGGGTGACGTGTCCAGTGAGTAGGCCGGCCATGCAAGAACTGGGACATTTTCAGCTTCCAATAATTGTTTACAGATTCTTGTAACATGGGGCCGTGCATTATTATCCTGCTGCAACATGAGATGATGTTTTTGGATTTATGGCACAACAATGGTAGCCTGATGTAGTCCTACTCAATTCTAGTCAGAATATGAGTCTGATACTGCTCCATAGAGCTGTGATTATGGGGCGTGTTTCGAACGAACTAGGAAAAAAAATGCCTCTGCACTCAATTTGATAGACCTACAACCAATAAGAGCAACGGAGTGCGTGACGTATGTTAAGCCAGGCATAGTTGTTGTCAACAAAAATCAAAGCGTGCAGTTTCACGCCTAGAATAAGAAGATGAGCCTTGATCGCGTTTCTCTGTTCCTCTTTTAAAATTGATTTGCTGTCGATATCTTCTAGAACAGACCTAATAGCAGAATCTACTCACCCATTCTCCTCTGACCTCTGGCATCAACAAGGCATTTCCACCCACAGAACTGCCGCTCACTGGATGTTTTTTCTTTTTCGGACCATTCTCTGTAAACCCTAGAGATGGTTGTGCGTGAAAATCCCAGTAGATCAGCAGTTTCTGAAATACTCAGACCAGCCCTTCTGGCACCAACAATCATGCCACGTTCAAAGTCACTCAAATCACCTTTCTTCCCCATACTGATGCTCGCTTTGAACTGCAGGAGATTGTCTTGACCATGTCTACATGCCTAAATGCACTGAGTTGCCGCCATGTGATTGGCTGCTTAGAAATTAAGTGTTAATGAGCAGTTGGACAGGTGTACCTAATAAAGTGGCCGGTGAGTGTATTTGGTAACACAATGGTAAGATGATAAAAGGTAATGTCTTCTAATTCTTGACTTACCTGAAGCGTTAGTTTTTGAAAGGGCAATATTTTTGCCATTACTGTTAATATACCATAGAAATTTACACATTCATTGATAAAATGAATAAAAAGAAGGGGGCTGCCACAGTGGGCCACTCAATCAATAACATTGACATCTGAAAACTGCTCATCCACACAACAAGACACACTCTGTCTGCCATCTGCCCTGAGCAGTGTAAACCTGGGATTCATCCGTGAAGGGAACACCTCTCAGACGTGCCAGATGTGAGCAAATGTGAGCATTTTTTCACTCAAGTCGGTTACGGCGACGAACTGGAGTCGGGTGGGAACCCCAACGAGGGCGACAAGCATGCAGTTGAGCTTCCCTGAGACGGTTTCTTACAGTCTGAGCAGAATTTCTATGGCTATTCAATGCAGAGAATATATACTTTCCCCTCCATGGTTCCATTATAGAAGGTTTGGACTGCAAAGGGACGATCAAGGTGAAAGAACAACCTTCCAGTTGCATCCCGACGGTCTGATCTGTTCACAGCTTTATTCAACGCAGGCTTGATGCAAGACATGCTCTAAAAAGGCTTCTTCCATCGCTTTTTCTGAAACTGAAGATGGCTAACTTTCATAGATTTCAGATTTTCTGTCCGGCAGCAAGAGTCCGGGTCATTGGAGCTAAAAGCAGCTTCTGTTTCATTATGGAGTGAATTTTGTTCCATAATTGTTCCAAGCAAGAAACAAGTAAATTTGTAAATTTTCAAGTTTCATTTTTTTTTTTCTGTTTTTTTATATTAAGTTTTACAGATTTCAGTCTTTCTAAATTGTGTTTTATTGATCACATTCTCTTCATTTCAAGCCCAATGAAAAACTCTCGTACTTGATGCCCACTTTGAGGCCTCACGCTAACTTCCATGCAGTCCATTAAAAAATTAATCTTCACTCCAGAGGAAAGCCCTTCTCCAGAAGTGGAGAGAAGTGATCTGCAAAAAAATTCAATCTAAATAAAGAGAATTTGAAAAATAATATTTGAAAAAATAAAATATCTTTTTTTTATTAATAAAAAAATATGAAAATATTTAAAATCGGAGAAAAAGTAAGGTTACCTTTGTTTTGATCGCAAAGTTTTTCTAAGTTTCCTTTTTGGATTGTATTTTCTATTTTTTTTTCCTTTTTCATTTACAAAATGTGTAATTCGGTTTCAAAAATAATGGAGCAAATTTCACCCCATATTCTTTAACTGTGTGTAAAGTTAATCACATATCCTCACAGGAGATTTAAATTAGAGCAATTTTTACCACTTTATCGTGTAGCTACTTCACAGCAAATGTGAGAAGGAAACAAATCTGGAGTGAGTTTACTTTCAGACTCATTATTTTTTATTTTATATTTGTTAACAGTGTTTTATTCCCTGCCACTTAACTGAGGTTTTGTCTGATCATCATCCACAGTAGGAATCATCAATTAAATCTGCATTGAATGTTTGACTGGATCAAAATCTGCACATTCAGGCACCCGGGATTGCTGAAGGAAATCTATGCATTGCTTTATCTACACCTAACCAATGTAATTACTGTCATAGCTGCAGCTTATTGAACACACTTCGTAGGGCTTTGCCGGTCTTATCCTCATGCTTAAAGTTGTCCGAAATAAGCAGAAGAATTAGCTCCAGCTGTCACTGCGGTTCAGCTTTCATCCACAGCTGAGCCCCTCCTTTTTTTAGCAGCCGTGCATCCATGCAGCTTTAACTTATTGCAGCAAAACAGGATCGGCATGAGCTCAACTGCTGCAGAACCTCGCTGCGGGGCTTTCTGACCCGTCGTGTCACTGCCAGAGGGACCGGGAGCGATGATGATGATGATGATGTTGGAGTGATGAGTCATCGCATGAACAGGGCCTGACTACAGCTCTGCTGCAACTGCAGAATGCCAGAGCAGACAGGCCGGGCTCTGTTTGTGACAGCGGCCACTTTCAGGCTGACGTTAGCGTTTAGAGGAACTCATTGGAGGATGGGAGTTTAATTGTGAGCATTTCAGGCGACAGAAATCACTGAAAAGAAAGATTAATAATAAAGAAATGGTTGAATGCTCAACATGTGTATCCTAGAGGAGTGTTTTTCCTGTATACTCTTCACATGCTTTATGTAACCACTTAAATGAGGTGAATTATGTTGGGGTGGGGACGGTGACCTCTGCATGACCCAAAAAATCACCTTGAATAACTCTGACACAAAAGTAGCACAAACCGTCATTTTAACAGCACAAACCTGCACTGATGATTCAGTTTATCTGCAGTTTTTTTTCCCACCTTCTTGCAGCTGCTCATTCAGCACTTATACGAGTTAAAACTAGACACATCACCGGTTCAAATCCTGTTCCTCAGGGACTCCTGTCCTGCATGTTTTAGGTCTTGTGCAGCACTTGTTGCAGGAGGAGAAGCCCTAATTTGAATCAGTTGTGGTGGAACAGAGCCGGAACAGAAGTCATGCAGGGCAGGGGCCCCTGAGGAGCAGGAGCAGGAACAACAGAACTACCATATCCTGACAGAAATATTAATTCAGAAAGAAATCTAGATAGAATCTGCCTTTTTTCATGATCTATCTGTAAAGTGGCTTGAGATGACATGTGTTGTGAATTGGCGCTATAGAAATAAACTGAACAGAATTGACATAGCGTAGAAAAATGTTCTACATAGTGTAGAACAGCTTAAAAGCTGTTAGTGACATTTTTACTACAGTAGTTTTACACAGGTATCTGTTCTTTTACTTAAGTAAAAAAAATGCAAGCACTCCTTTGCAGTCGGGCTCTCCTTGCAGGCATTAGTAAGTAATTTATAGATATGTTATTATAACACCTTCATACATTTTATTATGCATTAATGAAGGGTAAGCAAGAGACAAAGCTGATCAGTTTTTTGCCAAACAGTGAGTCTAAGCTAGATTGCTGTTTGGAAGAAACATAAACATTTGCAAACATATTATTTTCAGAATTTAAAGGCTTATAATCAGAAACCAGGTCGTCTGCATGTGTCGCAGTGAGAACAAACGAGTCCCCGCCCCTTCTGCTGACACTCTGCTGCACCTCTCTAAAATTGTAGTTGACCGCAGACAGGAGGCCTCTGATTGGTCAAACCTACATCCGCTCTAAGCTATGCATATTTCCTCTTTGGTACCTTACCGGCTTGTTTTGTTTGTATGACCGCCATTGTGGAAAAGCGACTCGTAAAGATGGACCCGCTAGTAAAGAAAGGTGCGCGAGAACGCTGGGACCCTTTTTCCACCTGGATCCCTGTGCTTTTTGGCCCTCATGTCCCTCCGTTGTCGCACAAACTTGCCCCTTGCATTTTTCCACTTCGTCACCGCTTCGGCCATATTAAGACCCACAGCTAGTTCGTCATTGTCCCTCTTGTTGTGGTGAGGAATAACATAGCACAGACCACGCTTCGAAATTGGACATATATCAAAAATATCTGCATTATACCTGTGAAGGGCTAACTGCCACACACTGCTGCAGGAGTATAACCCGCCCTTTAGACAGAGAATAGTGCATCCTAAAGACAGATCCCCAGACCTAAGATCTAATGGACATCCAATGTTTGTTTTTAAACCTAATGTGTCTAACTGACCTAAGGAATGATTTTTTTGTTGTTGTTGTTTTATGCACAAACTACAACAAAAAAACAGACTAAATTGTTTGGTTGAAAACCATCCCCTGTCCAAAAAAAAAAATGCATTTGTGTATTAAAGCACGTTAGGAGAGTCTCAACATCCACACACAAATGGAGTGAAGTTTATAGACCGCTGATACTTTGTAATTTAATTTTAAGTGTTTATGGACCAGAAATACGTTGGTAAATCATGTGCTGTGCATGTGTGGACCTTTTATGCTTGCGTGAGCTGCGCTGTGTTTGTGTGGATCTTGTCCTGTGCATGTATGAATCCCATATGTGTATTTGTGAAAATTGAGACCGATTTAGCTCCAAACCCTCTTGCATATTTTTTTACTCTGACTCCACACAGAACTACAGGGTCTGAACATGAGATGATGCTTGTCTTTAGATCTTAATGTTTAAAAATCATAACAGAAGAAATATTTTAGTACAAAGATTGATGTTTTAAAAGGAATTGTTGGGGACCAGCCAAGGGCCCATCAAGCAAAGTAGGGAACATTTTCAATGGCTACTTCTGTAGTTT
>NW_015151295.1:328819-334500 GCF_000732505.1 Cyprinodon variegatus | reverse complement strand
TGGAATGTTATTAATTTTCTATTTTTGGAATGACTATGACCTGGATGACTGTGAATCTTCACCAACTCTGCGTTTAACCCATCCCCTTTGGCAGCAGGGGGCTGCCACTGTGTGGAGCAGCGTGGGGTTAAGGGTCTCGCTCAGGGAGCAAGGGACTAAAATTTATTCTTTAAGGTTGTTCAAAGAACTTTTTAAAAAGGTACCTTATGTACATAAAAGAAAAATAAAAGCTTTATAACAAGAAAGCAGAGGTGTGTGATTTTTTTGCTTCTTTGGTCACATAGTTGCATGTCTAGAAGCCAACAAAGCTAGAGCTGCTGGTATCTGATGTCAACGAGCTGACAGGCCTCCGTCCCGTTGACCTGATTAGACTTCTTTACTTACCTCCTGACGGCAGACGTCACCGCCCGTGCACACGTAGAGTTTTCTTTTTTTTTTTTTTTAAGCACACTTAGTGTGCAAAGCCAAGAGTGGACTTATGTATTTACTTCATTCCTCTTTATCTCATTCTGGCAGCTTTTCTAACCCCTTTCTCTCTAAAGCTCTTATCCCTGTCTGGGCTATATTAAGGCATCGGTCCATCCCTCTGGCAGTGATATAAATCCAATGACAGATCCAACGGCAAAAAGGATGTTTGAAAAGTGGAAAAAAGAAAGAAAGGAAATTTATTTTCATCTCGCTAGGGCAGAAATCTGTTTGAAGACTGAAGTCTTAGAAGCAGCTTCTGCTCTAAAGCAAATTCATTCTTTTTTGTCCCGTCTGGCTCTGTCCTACATTCTTATTATTATGATTATATTTATGTCTTAAAATGTTGATGAGCAGCGGCTTGCTGTAACCTCGAGTTAACCTCTTGTCCTTCTGTGTAGGTAAATCCCACCTGGCCATCGTCCAGAAGGTGAACAACGAGGGGGAGGGGGACCCTTTCTACGAGGTACTGGGACTGGTCACCTTAGAGGACGTCATCGAGGAGATCATCAAGTCAGAGATCCTGGACGAGTCGGACCTCTACAGTGAGTCAGAGTTAGCTGGGATGGTGTGAAAGTGGCCATATCCGTTAATCCTTCTCACATTGGCTCATTGGTAGAAGGTGTAATGTCTTTATTAGGTTGAAGAGCTCAAGGTTTTAGTTTATGCTTTTATTTTGTCCTTCAGCACTTTCCTTATTGTTTTATCATCATCTCTTTTTCTTGTCATTTTTTGATATCTTTTCTATGTTAGGGAATGTTATAGGAATGAATATTCTTGTGCTTAGTGTCTGTAGATAATTCTATCTGATGTTCTTTTGTATTTCTTAGTGTTGCCAGTGTTCACGCTGTTGTTTTCTTATTTAATCTGTATTTTTTGATGGGTTCTGTTGTTTCTTTTCCCCGGTTAATTGTGCTCTGTTAAGGGCTGGTTATCCTCCTGCAGCAGTTTGTCGCAGTGAGCTTTTTAAATTTGCAGATACTTTTGATTTATGCCCAATATTGAAGTGTGCTCTGCGCTATGATTTTCCACGCCACAATGCAAGAGGGACGATCAGGAAGTAGCTTTGGGTCTAGATACGGCCGAGGCGGTGAGGAAATGGGGACAAGTTTGTGCGACAACGGAGGGACATGAGGGCCAAAAAGAGCAGGGATACATATAGGTGGAAAAAGGGTCACAGCGTTCTCACGCACCTCGCTATTCTATATAAAAAGTCACTAAGGTACCAAACAGGAAGTACGTATAGTGAAGAGCGGATGTAGATTTGACCAATTAGAGGCCTCCTGTCTGCAGCACGGTCTGCGGCCACCTGCAATTTTGTAGAGGTGCACCAGAGTGTCTGCAGAAGGGGCGGGGCATATCTGCGTTCACTGCCACACACAAGCAGACGACCTGGTTTCTGAGCATAAACCAGCCTTTAGCCAGAGCCAGCTGTTTTTCAGTAGATCCTATTCACCTGTCTTGTCCTTCAGCCTTTAGCCTGCACCTGTTCTCTGCTCTATTTAAGCCCTCTGTTTTCATCGGTCCCTGGTTTCCTGGTCGCTTCCTGTCTTTCTATGTCCAGTCTCTGTTTTATAGGTTCATTGTTATCAACAAAGTTTTTAAACCCTTTAGACTTTTTAGAGTCAGACATAGACAAACTTTATTGTTATTTTGTATACACAGATTTTTTTATATACAGAATGAATACAAAAGGAAAATTTCAACAAAAAGGAATGTCAACTTACGCCTGCGTACATAAGGAACAGTGTATACCTAGTTGTAAAGTGGAAGGAAAATATGTTTATATTTTTCTCTTCTAGGTCCAAGCCCTTTGGTGTACTTCTCTACCAGCTTTACACACTTTGTTCTTTTCAGAACAGCTGAAGCTCTGTTAGACTGGATATAGGGGAACTGTGGCTGTATGATCTGGTTATATGTGTATTGCTGTTGTACTCTACATGGAGTGAATTTACTTCCAGTATTGCTCCTAGCAATTAATTGAAAGAAAAATTTCAGAAATGAAACTTTGAAAACCGATTTAAAAAAAAGTTTTAAGAGTTACTTAGCTCTTTTTGTCAGATTGCATTCAATTTTGTTTCCAAAAAAGATTTTTTACTTTTTTGTATTCAAAATTTTCAAATGTAAGGTTCTGTAAAAATGTCCTTTTGTCATCTAACTCAAGATCTCTCTGCCACGCATTTTAAAAGACAAAACCTAAGGAATATAATTCTATTTTCATATAATCAGTTTTCTTTCTGTTCTTGATGTTCTTCAGTCTCCAGCCACTCACTCCTTCTACTGCCATTTCTTTACAGCCGACAACAGAAACAGGAAGAAGGTGGACCCCCACAAAAACAAGCCAGACTTCTCAGCCTTCAAGCAGGACGGCGACAGTAAAGTGAAGATAACGCCTCAGCTGATGTTGGCGGCACATCGTTTCTTAGCCACAGGTGAAGTCCGAGGGCATAAGGGTTAAATCTAAGAGTCATGGCAAATGTAATGAGGTCATTCTAATAGAAAAATAAGAAAAGTCATTTGCACCCGCTTTTTCTTTTTTTTTCCAACTAATTTCTTGTAGATTTAGAGTTGTTACTTTAAATTAATTCTCTTATGATCAACTCAACAAATAGCTATAGGTTGGGTTTATGGATATAACGAAATTGTGGACAATTGATTCATTTTTGAATAACGGTTTAATATATTCAAATTTGTTTCATCCAATGAATCGTTAACATTCGCTTATATGAAATTTCTTTTGGTGTCGTATTTAGGGCTGCAACTAACGATTATTTTGCAAACTGATTAATATTTCGATTATTTTTTCGATTAATCTATTAATACTTGGATAGCAAAAATTTTGTTAAAGAAGTCTTCTCATCGTTGATTAGAAGACTCATCAACGACCTACGACACAACTCTCCTCTCTCCTCCATAGCGTTCCTTGACAGTGTCGTTTCTAAGTCACCAATTTAGTGCTACTTGGTCCCAATTGAATTTCCCATTGGGAACCTACTAGCACTAAGTTGCTAACTGGTTAGCAAGATGCTACCGACAAACTGACCAGAACCGAAAAGCTTGCAAATCATCCACCACAACAACCCCGCTCTCTTGATAAACGACCAATCACATTCACTTTATTCACTCGTGTAAAATCGGGCACCACTTGTGAGAATTCGGAAATCTTATGCTTTGAATAGCCACTTCCCTACGACTTTAAACATATTCTTCAATTAAACAGAAAATAATAAAGTAGAAAACAGGAAAATTCGGTATGACTGGTTTTGTACCTAGTTGCAAGGTGTATTTCAGACTATAACAAAAAAGTTGAGCCTGTCTGATGACATAGATCCTACTTCAGCAGGAGTGAATCTCCTGTGTTAACAAATGCTAAGCTAGGCAAGAATTTTACGATATGATACATATAAGAGGATATATCTCGATACATTAACAAAAATTATATAATGCCATTTCTGTAACATCGTCGATCTGGAAATTCTCACAAAATTTTGCGTTTGCTCTGCTGTGGCTGATGCAGAGCAGCTGAATGATTGGCTCTCAGGTGCTACGCTGCCTCCTAGTGGCTGGAGTTTTTAAAGTTCTATAAAAGACAATAAAATGAAATTTTCCCAATAAATATTATACATATTTAAAATCCATTTAGCTGTATTTCTAATCAATACTAATATTGTCTAATAACATTCTGGGATATAGGACTATTTTTTTCTCCTATTTCTATTAGAAATAATAGAATGTGCTCTGATATTTTCTCTGCTTTTTGTTATCCTGCCAGAGGTGAACTTGTTCAGCCCGTTCCAGATCACAGAGAAGGTCCTGCTGAGGATCCTCAGACACCCACAGGTCATTCAGGAGCTCAAGTTTAACGAAAATGACAAGCGATCGCCGCAGCACTTTCTCTACCAGAAGGGGAAACCTGTTGATTACTTTGTACTCATCCTGCAGGTGAATACACACCCACTAAAGAACAAGACACACAAGAGGTGCAAATGTTTAAAGGCAGCTACAGATTGAATCCCTAAGTTATAAATAATGTGGATGTAACCCAGCGATTCCCACCCAGGTGCTGAATGCCATCTTCTTGGATAAGCTGGAGGTTATCATGTAACTCTACTATCCAAAGGTGTGATTCACTCTGACAAGATTGTTCGGTCGGTCAGGAACATCTCATTCATTTGAATGAAAAATGTGTATCAATGAAGGGAGACCTTTGAGCTAACTGCTAAAGTTAGCCTGCTAACGGCTAAAGTTCCTATGGAATACCTCAGAGCTAACTGCTAAAGTTGCCTGGAATACCTCAGAGCTAACTCCTAAAGTTGCCTGGACTACTTCAGAGCTAACTGCTAAAGTTAGCGTGGAATATCAGTTAATGTGACTATGCACCTTTATCTGCTGTATTTAGCTGGTAATACATGGAATCTACTGTGTAATTCATTGGCAATTAATGGGTAATTCAGTTGAGTATAATTACCTACTAACCATATTTATTACACAGGGTAGCTCACTATGTAAGGTAACTACATGATAAACTGTAAAAGTAAGGGTGATTGAATATTGTCCAAAAGTGTTGCGGTACATCGGTTTGTATGTGTTCATATGTTTGTGTATTCAAAGCATGAGCCAAAGCTCCAACGCTTGGTCGCTGACACCTAGGGTGACTGAAGACACCTGTCTGTGCAACCTGAGCACACCTGTCTCTGTTTCACCAATCTGGTGAATTCATGTGTGTGAGTGCAGATTTATTTCCATCTCTGCGAGAATCGCCTGAAGCTTTCAAGTCATGGTGAGACAGAAGGTTTTTGCCTTATCTGCTGAGAGATTAACATGGAAATCTGGCAGTTAGGTAAAGGATCCTGTGTAGTTTGAACTCAAAAACGATGGTGCTATAAGAACGTGGCGTATGTGTTTGAGGTAAATAGACACTGCGTCCTGCAGTGGTGCACCTGCGCTGGGATGTAATATTTATAGGGTGGCACAGTGTCTGTGTTTCATGCTACAGGACACGACGACGGGATTTAACGTGGAACAGCCTCTGAACCACTTCTGGTACTCGTCCACAGGCTCGGACTAGTAATCTGTGATACCAGGCATTTACCTGGTGAGCCGGTCCTAATTTCAGCATTAAATCATTCCGGCGCCAACACTTACCCTCAGGCTGAAGCATCTACCTGTGACAGTAAATAACTCCTGGAGCTCAAGGAGTAATACAATGTTAACTA
>NW_015151295.1:325434-328374 GCF_000732505.1 Cyprinodon variegatus | reverse complement strand
GTCAAACTTTTGGTGTCGATCATTCGATTTCATCCTGGACACTACAGAAAATGGGCTTAAAGTGTAAAAAACCGAACTTCTCCTTTAAGTTAGGCTGGTAAAACTTCTGAGCTAATGGCTAAAGTTAGCATGGAAAAACCTCGGAGCTAATGGCTAAGGTTAGCATGGAATACCTCAGAACTAACTGCTAAACATGGCCTTGAATACCTTACAGCTAAAGTTAGTTGTAGAAGTGAATTTCTTTTACCGGCTCAACTGAATATATAACTTTATATTTCAAATTTGCCAATCACAGGCAGTTTAGTTTCCGACAGAAGTTGACATGAGTGTAGAGAAACAGATCCACATCCTTGTAGCAAAGAATCTAGGGGGGTGGGGGATAAAAAGCAACAGAATGCAGACAAGGAGCATAGACTCATTCGTACTCATGAAATACTGGGGCATCATGGTGTTAGAGTTGGATGCATACAACATTCAAAATGCTGTGGAGAGTAGTTTACATGCGTTGGTTTCAAATAAAACTTCTTGTATCAGTTTTCATTACAGGTGTCCACTTTTGGCCAAATTCTCATATCTCAGCCCCACTCAGCCCAGGTTTATCACAAAACCTGCTGTAGTTCCCTGCTGCAACCTTGATCTCAGTGTTTAAACACGACCATTATCAGTAACACAATTCGGGAAAGTAAACAATGGAGAGCAACATGTCAGGAAGCCAGGCGTAGTAAGTGTGGTTTATTGTTTAAATGGTGTAACGTAAATTAGCGGGTCAACCCGATGTAGGTACCAGATCTGCTCGGGCCCTGCGCATGCCAGTGATGTTACGATATATGATTGGCTGAACGTGCCCACATGACATGAAACATTGTGGTTGCCCAGACAGCAACTGTAATAACTATGCAGCGTCCATGTGCCGAGTCGAAAGCATCTGTAATGTTAGCGCATCTTATGACTGATTAAGTTTTACCTGATTGATAACAAAGCTGAAAGAAATCTGCTCAGTCTATCTAAGAAGGCAGTACTTTAATTCAAGACTGAAAATGGTTGTTTTCTACTTACGGCTACTTTAGCCAGTGAAATGTTAAATAATAGCAAATATCCGTAATAATATGTTGACACTGGAAGAGATCTGATTGGTAAGAAACGGATGAAATATAGTTTGTCAGAGTGGAGTTGCCATATTATGATGTCATAGGAAAAGGGCAGGGCCCCGAGCAGATCTGGTACTTACACCGGCTCTGGTGTTCATACAACATTGCGATCAGAGCCGAGGTGATTTTAACGCGGGTCGCTTAACGAGTCATTTTACCCGGGTAGACACGAATCAGTGAGCTATTCCTACTGCCACTAAAAGCTGATTGTTCAGTTTTTACGGGGTTTCGGCCACTGAGAAAGGGGTATTTTTTACGGAAGCGTATCGCATTCACCAAAGAAAAAAAAATCTGACAGCTTTTCTCATAATTACGAGATCAGTATTTCTTAATTACGAGATCTTTTCTCATAATTACGCGATATTATCTCGTAATTACGAGATCTTTTCTCATAATTGCGATATATTATCTCGTAATTACGAGATAAGCTGTCAGATTTTTTTTTCTTCGGTGAATGCAATACGCTTCCGTAATTTTTTGCTCTTCCAGACGATTATACGAAACCTTAGAATGTATACCTTATAGTAATATTTATGGGTAGGAAAAACTATAACATTTATAGAGACGTATAATTAATTATACTTATACTTATTAAAATTATAAGTATAATAATTAATTGTAATTTTTATATATTAAAAAAACTGTGAGGCTGACTAATAGCTTCTCCATTATTAAACTGGTACATTATTTTTTTTTACGTTTGTGACACAATATTGGACAGATTGACCTTCACAAGCCTCAGTCGGGCAAGATTTATGTAAAAAAGTAAACCTGTAGATGACATTTTTTGTTTTTATAAAGTGTTTTTATAATGTTTTTTGTTGTTGGCATTCATATAAACATACTGGTGTGATAACTTAGTATTTTAAATGGTTTTTGGTAGATGTCTATTTTGAATTTATAGCCCCCCCCTGGAGAAAACTCCACCAGTTAATGTGACTATGCACCTTTATCTGCTGTATTTAGCTGGTAATACATGGAATCTACTGTGTAATTAATTGGCAATTAATGGGTAATTCAGGGCAGTAAGTTGAGTATAATTACCTACTAACCATATTTATTACACAGGGTAACTCACTATGTAAGGTAACTACATGATAAACTGTCAAAGAAAGGGTGATTGAATATTGTCCAAAAGTGTTGCGGTACATCGGTTTGTATGTGTTCATATGTTTGTGTATTCAAAGCATGAGCCAAAGCTCCAACGCTTGGTCGCTGACACCTAGGGTGACTGAAGACACCTGTCTGTGCAACCTGAGCACACCTGTCTCTGTTTCACCAATCTGGTGAATTCATGTGTGTGAGTGCAGATTTATTTCCATCTCTGCGAGAATCGCCTGAAGCTTTCAAGTCATGGTGAGACAGAAGGTTTTTGCCTTATCTGCTGAGAGATTAACATGGAAATCTGGCAGTTAGGTAAAGGATCCTGTGTAGTTTGAACTCAAAAACGATGGTGCTATAAGAACGTGGCGTATGTGTTTGAGGTAAATAGACACTGCGTCCTGCAGTGGTGCACCTGCGCTGGGATGTAATATTTATAGGGTGGCACAGTGTCTGTGTTTCATGCTACAGGACACGACGACGGGATTTAACGTGGAACAGCCTCTGAACCACTTCTGGTACTCGTCCACAGGCTCGGACTAGTAATCTGTGATACCAGGCATTTACCTGGTGAGCCGGTCCTAATTTCAGCATTAAATCATTCCGGCGCCAACACTTACCCTCAGGCTGAAGCATCTACCTGTGACAGTAAATAACTCCTGGAGCTCAAGGAGTAATACAATGTTAACTA
>NW_015151295.1:320472-323944 GCF_000732505.1 Cyprinodon variegatus | reverse complement strand
ATATATATATATATATATATATATATATATATATATATATATATATATATATATATATATATATACACACACACACATACATGGATGAAATAAACCCATCTTTCTTTCTGTATCATTGATTTGGAAATAATCGTAGAAATAAGAGAAGCCAGTTTGCTTCCTGGTGGTTTTGCATCATCACAACCTAGAAGAACATCTTATTCAGTGTGTAGCATCTAGACATATTTTATCTGGAGTGTCAGATGAGCTACACCGCTGCCTCAACAGGCCAGTAAGAGAAATGTTTCTGTGTTTTTTAGGGTCGGGTGGAGGTGGAAGCTGGAAATGAGAACATGAAGTTTGAGACCGGCCCGTTCTCCTACTACGGGGTCATGGCTCTGAGCTCTTCATCGCTGGGTGAGTCTGCACCCTCGCACACACAGGCAACATGTGCAGGGAGTCACATGCATGTCTGTGACGCATTTCTAAACATTCTTTGGTCTGATGCAGCAATAATCCATGAGCGAAGGTGATTCATTTCTGAATTACTGGAGTTTGTATATACTGCTCAAAAATATGAAATAAGGAAACTGGAAAAGATAATTGGAGCAAACTAAAATATGCAGATGATATTAACAGAAAGTTTTGTTTTTGTTTAAAATAATCCTTTGTTGATGCATAGAGGGGGAGAGGTAACTTGAAATGAACAATTAGGCTGTAGGACTGGAGGCAAAAAAAGAAAAAAAACTGCAGTCGAACCATTTGGCCTCACATTTTCACACCAACTTCCTGTTTGCTGACAGCAGATTGTGATAACAAGGTGATAAGTGGATGTTAAACGTCCTGCTGAGATAAAAAAAAAGGTGGACCCCGGCCATGTGTTGGCCCGTCCTGATCCTTCTCTGCAGGCACTTCTGGCTTTCTACTTCCTGCAGTAGTAATATATTTTAGGCCTCATAAAAAAGAAAACCCCTGCAGTGTTTTCATCTGGTTTACTCAGTGATGCGACAGATTCAGCCGGAACAAGCCTTCCTACTGCCTTATGTTCTGATAATAAAAAGAATGATCTTAAACCCCTCTGGATTGACTAATTAGACACTATTATTAGTCTAATTTAACTAAACAAAGGTTCTTTTCACATATTCCCATTTTACAACCTAAAGCTACATCATATCCTAATAGAATTTTATAACAGAATAAACCATGTGTTTGTTTTTAGTTGTTACAGCTCAGTTAAAATATAGTGCAACCGATTCTATTAAGGATTAATGTAATAAGTAAATAAAATCCACTTTGTCTAAAGCAGGTTTGTTTAAAGCAGAGTTGGCTTGTTAAACAACAAACTAGGCCAACTAAGTCTAACTATGGAGTGAATCTTGGTCCATTATTGTAGTACGCACAGACCATGGCCGTTTCTCAGTATGTGTACTTGTGAGTTCTTGTGTACTCGTGAAACGTCATCAGCCTCAGGCCTAGTACTGTTCCAATTCACAAGAACCACAAGACCGAGAACGGATGTTGTTCTCTCCTCTCCCTATTTACCCAGCATGCATCAGAGCAGACTTGTCCGTTCAAGATTGACAGCTGTCCCAGCATGCACTGCGGCAGCAGCATAATAGAATGGAGCGCTAACAGAGCTCAGAGTATACTAAATGAAAAAAGTAAGAATTTATTATTATCTAGAGACTATTAATAACAGGAGATGAAATGCAGCTCCAGACGAGCAGAGTGTGTGGTGATGTCATCAGTACGCTTCTGCTCCAATTGACCCAGATTTATGCTGCATGCTCCCGTTCTCCCAGAGTCCACACTTTCCTGTGTTCTTTTCAAGAACACACTTGGCGAGAACACGAATCTGTACTCGTGTTCTTGTGAATTGAGAAACGGCCCATGTTTCAGAAATGGAAATGAAAAAAAGAGCCATCTAGAAATCAAACTTTGAAAAGCTTCTTAACAGAAAAATAAGATTTTGAGAGCAATGCTGCTGTTACTAAAATGTTACTCCCCTGTATTTTTTTATTTTTTTATTTCTTATTTTTATTTTATTTTTTATTTATTTTTATTTTATTTTTATTTATTTTTACTCCTAATGCACCTCTTCCTCCTTGTTTTCACCTTCTTTAAGAACTATGTGACCAGTGAATTTCTCCGCTGTGAGATCCATTAAGCTCATCTAATCTAATCTAATCTAATCTGTTTTCTCAGATTATTTTTTGTAAATAATTCTTTAAACACTTGTTTTTAAATTTTATTTATTTAATTGCTATTTATTTTTTTCACATATTTTTATATTTTCAAATTTTTAACAGTTTTTCTTTTACAATATCACTTCATAAAACTCAATCTCAATCTGAATAAAGACATTTGAATACAAAATATGAAAATATTTTTTTTGAAAAAATAAAATCTGAGAAAAAAAAACAAATGTATTTATTAAATAGTTTTTCAAAGTTTTATTTTGGGATTGCATATTGTTTTTTCACATGTGGACTTAATTTGTTGGTGTTAAAGGTATAGAGGATGATCTTTTATTTCCGGATGGATCATCTAAATCAGTGGTCCTCCTAACTGTCAATCATTCTGGTGATATGTTTACGTAAGGCCGTCCTACGTGCTTGTCCCGTTAGCTATTTTTTCTGTGCTTTCAGGCGTATATCTGTGGTGAGCTACGGTTGCAAACAGTCATTGAAGCTCACCTTTCTCATTTCGGTTCTTTGAAAATGGCCAAGGGTCGTAACAGAAAAAGTGTCTATGAAGTGTATGAGAAGAAAAGAAAGGCCTCAGAGGAGGCAGATATATCTCAGAAAGCTTTGCACGGAGAGCTTTCCATGCAAAGCATTATGGGATTTGCTGTCAGAGCAGCCAGCAGTGAATAATAACAAAGACAGTGTAGGCTCCACGTGGAGAAGGAGAAGTTATGTGACCAACAGAGCAAAAAGCAGCCATCATCTGTACATATTCTTAGATAACCCTCTCAGGCTCAAATTAAGTTTTAGTCGCAGGAAGAATCTAATATTTGGAGAAAATGATCATATGGGGCAGTACTTTTTTTTTTGAGAGAGAGACCTGCAATGCAATGCAATGAATTCTGGAATGTTGCAGATTTGCAACAGTGGCCCGGAGTGGTAAACTAACACTGAAGAATGAATCTGATATGAACGTTAACTTTATTTGAATGTCACAAACAAAAAATTAACAAAACAAAATAAATAAAAAAAAAGTTCTCTCACAAAATTAGAGACAATTTTTTCTCCACCGACATCTCAAAACCTCTTGAGAAGGCCGTATCTGTTAAACTGTTGCTCAGAATATAGGCAAACTAGTAGATAAAGCACGTAGCATTCATTGATACCTTTTTGGGCACACGCTGCTAATCCACAACATTGAAATCGAGACGCCTCTGGTGAAAAATCTACTAACTGGCATGTGTCATATCTATTCACATTCATGATTCATCTTATGTAGTATTGATTTCAGAATAATGAAAATCGGT
>NW_015151295.1:318067-319546 GCF_000732505.1 Cyprinodon variegatus | reverse complement strand
CTCATTTTCAGGGGGACTTGAGACTTTTAAAATAAAATATGAATTCATCACTTTGATACACTTACTGTTTCATTGCATTAGTAGATTAATTTAGCTTATAACAAAAAGTCGGCACATCACATTGCATAGTCATTATGAAGTCAGTGAAGACTATAAATCATGTAATATAACGTGTTAATAGAGCAGAATAATACAGATGTGCCAAAAGTGCTAAATAGATGATGTGCATGTAATATACCGTACATGTATTTATTGAATTGTTATGGTAATCACATCTTACATATAATTTTAAGATATTTACATAAGGACTAAATTATAAATACATGTCTGTTAATGCTTTAGTATTTTTCTATTTGCAGATTGTGCATGCATGATGCCAAATCCTTTTATAATCTGTGCATTAGCCTTTAAATTCAACAGATTTACAATAGAGCGATACTAATGAACCCATTTATTAACTCAACAGAGCTTCAGTTTCTACACTCACAAAATCACATAAATTGGTCAAATAACGGGCAAAAATCAAGCTCATATTTTGCTTTTTGCTCTTAGTTGAAACAAGAATCTGATCATTATAAAACAACAGTACATACAAGAAGTGTTGCGCCGATGCCATTTTTAATCATTAACGTCCCAGCCCTAACAAACATTTATGTTTGTAACCTTAAGATGAAATATTTATAAATCATTTTGCAAGACGCTGAAGCACATTTATCATGGGGCAAAGTACACAAACTTGTGGGATGCCAGTTCTTTAAACAAATGACAGTCAGGCATTAAACTAACCTAAAAACTGAGAATAATCTTTCCCAGTATTTTGAAAAATGAATATATTTTAAACATAATAAAATGTGAACTTTAAATTGTGCGTCTGCCATAATTATAAACATGTAGCAGTTTAGAAACTGCAAGGACATCTTTATGTATGCTATGAAGTACAAAAAAAGACAAAATGTATAATTCCAAAATAGATCCAATATGCATGTTGTTGAAAAAGAAAGGAAGTACATTAAGTTAGTTTCTGAAAAAGTCTAATTGTAGCTGAATTATCCTTTCTTGGTGACGCTGTGTGACAAAGTGCAGCGTCACTGAGCTGACATCAAAGCCCTCTGATTGTACAGAGTGGTAGAAAAGCCAATAAGCTTAGTCTAAATATGGAAACACTTAGTTTGTGTCCTTGTTCAAGTCGGAAGGCTGAGCTGAAACTCAAAGATCTGTGTTTTTTCTATTTTTCTTTGAGGTGAAAACTGACCTTTTTGTGACTGAAGTGATGCTGCTGAAAGAAAATATGGAGTGAATTTGGATCAGAATTTGAACATGATTTGTAAATTTAAATTTGAAAAAAGAAAATGCAATGCAATGCAGAAATGCAACTGAAAATGTTTTTTCTAATCACATTTTTTTTTTCAAATTCGTCTTTCAGTTGTACAATATTCTAACAATTCAGATAGCATTTTCTCAGATCACATTCTCTTCCAT
>NW_015151295.1:314854-315694 GCF_000732505.1 Cyprinodon variegatus | reverse complement strand
AGATGGCCGACTGAATTTCAAACATGTTTGATTTTCTCCAGACCTTATGACTACTGATCAGGAGGTGGAGGTGAGAGGCTGATCGCCCTCATCACATAGGGTGACCAGACGTCCTCTTTTTCCCGGTCATGTCCTACTTTTCATACCTAAAAAAATATCTGGGGGGAATTTCCAAATGGTCGACTGGATTGGTGGATTTCGGTCGACTACAGTGTAGCAGAACAGAGCCGTGGGCTTAGGTGCTGGGGACGGAGCAACCAAACCTGACCTGGTGATGGTAGCCATGTTTGGAGAACATACTGTAACCGGGTCGGGTTCGGTCGTTCCGTCCCCGGCTGGCTCCGCTGTAGGTACCAGATCTGCTCGGGTCCTGCTTCATGGCAGTGACGTTACGCTACATGATTGACTAAACGTTGCCACATGTTGCAAAACATTGTGGTTGCCCAGACAACGATATTAACATTGTGCAGCGTCAGTGTGCCGTGTCGGGATCATCTGTAGCGTTAGCGTGTCTACTCACCAATTAAGTTTAACCTG
The DNA here is from genome assembly GCF_000732505.1 of Cyprinodon variegatus. Taxonomy (NCBI): domain Eukaryota; kingdom Metazoa; phylum Chordata; class Actinopteri; order Cyprinodontiformes; family Cyprinodontidae; genus Cyprinodon; species Cyprinodon variegatus. Next base: position 315,157 of record NW_015151295.1, on the reverse strand, counting down.
ATCGATAAAACAACTGAAAAAAATCTGTTTATGTTGAACAAAGTAACTGTTAGTCCATGATATAAAGGGGAGAACTGGGTAGCGCTGTAGCTAGCTGTGCTCAGTAGCTAACAGGTTAGCCTCTTTTAGCTCGGTCAGTTAGCCATATTAGCTACACTACTTTTAACTTTGTGTCAACAACAACCGTTTGTTTTCTCCAAGTAAAATAACTGTTTTATTTGTCTAAAATCTCTATGAAAGTCATTTTTTAGATGTTCCATTTGTCCTTCCTGCCCTCAGATGTTAATAAAAAGGTTAAAAATA
>NW_015151295.1:312589-313581 GCF_000732505.1 Cyprinodon variegatus | reverse complement strand
AAATTCATTAAATGTGTTTACTGTGGCATTGAAAATGCTTTATTAAAAAAAAAGTTTATAAAAACAATTTCCTCAGACATATTATATCACGATAAATTTGAGTGGAACTGCTTCCGGTTGATCGCAAAGCCGTATGTTCAGAAAAGAAGCTTGAGTCGGAGAAAAAGCTAGAAATGTGGGGAAAAAAGCAAATTTCAACAAAAATGGCTGGAAAACGAGGAGTTTCCGGACATGGCTGCAGCCTTTCGACGGTACTTGTTGGTGGCATTAAAATGATTTCTAAGAGCATTAAAAAGCATTAAGTTAGAGTTATTCATTCCTGTATAAACCCTGGTCATAAGAAGACACCCACCAGCCCTGGAGGCAGTCAGTGGCCCAGCAGCCCCCCCAATACAAAAAAATATTCCTCCTTTCCAGAAACCCAAATCTGGTCACCCTATTGTTTCTCCCTGTGCACGTAACGATGTGCGATTAGGCTGAAAGTCGGCCTGATCCAAAAATATTCGCACGACTGGAAAATCGGCCTGAAAAGTGCAAAAAATCGGAAGTGTATGTCGGGCTTAAAACCAACAACAGCACTTGGTGCAATGCGAACGCTATAAGCTTCTTGTTAGCTTGCTTTACACAACAGTACAATGAATGAAATGCTAAATGTTTAGCGGGTAACGCTTTCCCTAACTTTACAGGCCTGCAAGCTGTGTTGTTCTCCATTTTAGAAAGCTGAGGCGTCTGTGAAGTTCAGGAAAGTTTAGCCCAGACTGTATCAGATGGGTCTGGTTTAAGATGGGGCAGCTGGAAGGCTTTTGTCCTTTGTTCCTGTCCTGGACTCTTGTACTGATACTTCTGGGTTACTCTTATAAACTCTGAGAGAATTTAACTGAGTCTGTTTTGCAGAAACCTAGTTCTGAAATATTTACTAGTTCCATTTTTCATCAGTCAGGTTCTGATCCTTGGCCTCAAGACAAAAGATAGGCAAGGCAAGGCAAGGCAAG
>NW_015151295.1:309210-310408 GCF_000732505.1 Cyprinodon variegatus | reverse complement strand
AAATTTTTTCTCATTTTTAGATGGTTTTTGTAGTGTAATGTTTCATAGCATCAGTAGATCGCTGTAATTTATGATAAAAAAGGCGCATATTCAGTTTAAAGTCAATGAAGTCTATAAATCATGTAATATAATGTATTATACAAATCCTTCACAACAAAATTAGGAATATTAGACCCACAGCCCCACACACACTATCTGATGATATGCCAAAGGTGCTAAATTGATGATGTGCATGTAATATACATATATTGATTACATTAATTACTTTATATTACAGGTATTTTATGGCACAACTCCACAAAAATGGGGAGTAAGATGGCGTGAGGGGACCTCAGTTTTTTAGGCCTATCAACAATCCAATGAATAAACAAAGATCAGTGATTATTTCTTTATTTCATACACATTATTGAATGATTTGAGTGTGGGCACCATCAAGCGGAACAGGTTGTTTTGTCGGGGAAACTTTGAAGATGCAATGTTGCACACCACATAATTATGTATGTTTAATGCATTATTTGATTTGTTTTGCTTAATGATAACTCAAGGGATGTTATTTCTTGAGTTATTATGTACAAATTACTTTTAATTGTTGGAGTGTTGGTTTAGTAGTTAGAGCGGTGCGCTTGTGCTCTGAGAAGGTTGCAAGTACCTGGTTTGATCACCAAAGCCTGCATCTGGGTCCCTGAGGAAGACCTTTAACCACGCACCACTCCTCAGGTGCCGCAAAATGCCAGCCCACTGCTCCCCAAGGGGATGGGCAGGTGGATTTCTCCAGTGGGAGATTAATAAAGTTCTAATATTATTATTATTATTTTTGATTCAGTTCAATTCAGTTTACTTCTATAGCACTAATTCACAACACATGTCATCTCAAGGTACTTTACAATTCAACCCAATCATCCAGTCAGATTGATTCAAGTTTTCTATCTAAGGAAAACCAGTCGATTGCATCGACTCATTGACTTGAAGGCAATTCCTCACACTAAGCATGCTTGTAGCGACAGTGGAGAGGAAAAACTTCCTTTAAGCACAAAGAAACCTCCAGCAGAACCAGGCTCAGTGTGAGCGGCCATCTGCTGAGGCCGACTGGGGTTCAAGGAGACAGAAGCAGAGATACACAAAGCAGCTGTAAAAGGCGGCCCCGTCCAGGAAACACACAGCCAGGCAGACGAGCTCCGAGCCAGCTCCCATGTCAGAG
>NW_015151295.1:305063-309175 GCF_000732505.1 Cyprinodon variegatus | reverse complement strand
GCTGAGCAGCTCCTGCTGTGTTTCTGGTGTGTTGGGCTGGGGTCAGTCCAGGAGCTGCTCAGCTGGATCTTTGTCAAAGCTCCACATTGCTGCTAGATGAGGTTAATGTAGCACATTGCTGCCCCCTTCTGGTTGACATTTGCAACCAAACAAACAAACAAACAAACAAACAAAAAAATTACATTACTCCAAAATTGTGAAAAGATGTAACCAAATGTAGAACCCCATATCATTTAGCATTTTTATATGCATTATTTCATTTGTTTTACTTAATGGTAAGTTGTATAATATTTCCACTGATCTCTATTTATTCACTGGATTGCTGATAACCAGTTGGTAGTATGGGGTGGAGTTAAGCCGCTGGCCGCCATATTGGTACTCCCTAGTTAGATCGGCCGCAATGTAAACGATATTTGTGCTACAGCATTGAACAATGATGATTTTCTTATTTCCAGGGGGTTTAAGAGATAAATGCATCACTTTGACACACTTAATGTTTCATAGCATCAGTAGATTACTGTAATTTACAATAAAAAAGGAACATCACATTGCATATTCAGTTTGAAGTCAATGAACTCTATAAATCATGTAATATAATAATGTATTATATAAATCCTTCACAACAAAATTAGGAATATTAGACCCACAACCCCACACACACTATCTGATGATATGCCAAAGGTGCTAAAAGTGCTCAGTGATTATTTCTTTATTTCTTTAGTCGGATTGATTAATGTTTCTATCTAAGGAAAACCAGTTGATTGCATCGACTAATTGACTAAAAGGCAATCCCTCACACTAAGCATGCTTGTAGAGACAGTGGAGAGGAAAAATGCACAAATATGTAGTGTACCTCATACATCCAAAGGACATTTAAAATGTTCTCCAGGAGAGGAGTTTGAATAAACAGTGCTAAATCTAAATCTTCCTGTCCTCGGCTTTCTGTCAGACTCTTTCCTCTCTGCTGTTTGCTCTTCTCATAAACATCATCATGTGGTTTATCTGCTGTGCTAAACACATCCGACTTCATCCAGTTTTAAATGTGAGATATAGATGTTTTGGCTGACCATTCCACCTGTGTTTGATTTTTTTATTAAACCAGCAGCATATGATATAAATGGGGAAATTAAATATTTTATAATTACTTTGTTTCCAGATGGGGTTTTTTTCAGTGTTTTATTCTATAAGATCACAAAAATCTAAAGTGGGTACAGAAAGTATTCAGACCTATTTCAATTTTGTACTATTGTACTATTTGTTTGTACAAATAGGGCCCCAATTGGGGCAGTGACCCCCAAACTGGAGGAGTGGTTACAGCAGATCCCTGGAAATACATCAGACATCTCGGTCCAGAAGAGGACCCGAGCTTGGAGGAAAAAGGGGGGGAAGACTATTTTTTTGTATCTCCCTCTCCCCACTAGGGGGTGCTGCAGCACCTCTAGCACCCCTACTTCCCATGCTCTGAGTTCTTATGACAATGCAACATTCATTAATGAAAAACAAAAGATTTTTTATTTATTTTAGCAAATATCTGCAATCAAGCAAACACTGCAAAGTGGAAATAAGACTTTCTGTGCCCACTTTAACAGCTTTAATTCTTTAAATCAATAACAGTTTTGCGTTAAATGAATTTCTATACGTATTGAACTGTATTTAAAAATCTGCAGTCCCACTCAGAGGTTTACACCCACTCATTTTTTGGTTTGTCAAAGTTATTTGTGATGTTTTTTATTATTTTTTACTTCTTATGTATTCCTGTTTCTTTTTTTCGTGGTGTAATGATGATGTATAAAAAACACCCTAAAAAAAAAACAATTTATTTTCCAAACAAACCAGTTGCAGACATTTGACTTTTCTGTATGTTTTTTTTTCTTTGTCTTATCTTAACATTTTTTACATTTTACATTTATGCTAAAAATATATATACTGAGTAGATTTTACCCTTTATTTTAAATTGTTTTTCTGGTTTTTCTGTGTATTTATGAGCAGAACATGGAAATAATGAATCAAAAGCCCAACATGAACATTCATGGCGCAGATGAGCGCATGTAAACCTCTGGGCTGCATTAGGGAAGGTCAGAGGGTTCAAAGTAAACCTGGAGGATCAGGCTTTATAAAACGAGGCGTATGCCTCTTCTACCTTCAATGGGAAAAAGCTGAACAAAATGAACAGTGTCATTTCTCTTCCTGTGCCTCTGTCCTCCCTTCCTCTCTCTCTCAGCTGTCACGCCTCCTCTCTCTCCATCAGTGGCGTCCCCCCCACCACGACGCCTTTCTCTTAAGAGGTTTTCTGTGTTCTCTCGTTTCCCAGGTAAACGTTTGCATGGGACGGAGGATTGCTAAACACAATTTTCTCTGATATTCCTTTTGTTTTTATCATCTACTGAGTCCTTATCCAGCTAGTTTCACATTGATGCTGAACATGCAGTAAAATATCTGTTTAAATCTTTGTTTATTTGACCTCTTTTGGAGCAAAAAAGAGAAATATAACTAAATAAAGACATTTGGACTCCATTAACAGAAATAAAGAAGTTAATCTTTTAATCGTTTTTTTGCAGATTGAGAAAAATTGTTACTGAAAAGGCTGCAGTTGTCTTGATAACCTTAAAATAAAGAGCTTTGAGTTTTTAAAATCCATTTAAGAAAGTATGGAGTGAATTTCGTTCCAATATTGTTGCAAAGAACACATTTTTATAAATTAAAATTTAGAAAGAAAATGCAGAAATCCAGAAAAGAAACTAAACAAATCTATATTTAAAAAAACAGATTTTGAGAGTAACTTTACTGTTTTCTCAGATTTTATTTATTTATTTTCAAATTTCTGTGTCTGGGATGCAGATTTGTGTAATTTACAAATCTACTTGTTTTCATTTTATGCCCAACACAAAAAACACGCTCTTAACCAATAGCAGGGTTGTTGCTAACATCCAGCATACTGATAAAAATGAAAATGAAAAAAAAAAAAACAGAAATCTGGAAGAAACATTGAAAGTATAAAATCTGTAAATAAAATCTTTAAAATGACAAACAAAAAATAATTATAGTATTTGAAAATATAATACCGTATATGAAAATGAAGCAAAAACCTTCCTGGATTGCATTTTTTATTTATTTCCAGTTGCAGTGGAAATGTACCTTTCTTTGCTTGCATCAATAATGGAACAAAATTGACTCCATAAGAAAGCAGAAAGCCAAATGACATTCTCCATATTTAACAAAAAGCAGAAACCCTTTTTGTTTATCATCAGACTTTTCCTTTAATTTCATTTTCTCTGGGTGAAAGTCGCCTTCTCTCCAGATGAACCAAAATATGTTGAAATATAAAAACTACTACTAAAAGTACTAATATGTTTATATTTCTTGGCCAGTTGTTCACTCTGGTTGCATACAAGCAATTTCCCATTAAATTATAGCACCCTATTGCCTTGTTATATAATAATTCTGTATTTTATAATTAATTTTTCCTCCATTTCCTTAGTAAAATTAAGCATTTTCTGAAATAAAATAACAAGAACACGTGACGGCTGGTATCTATGAGGTAATAGCAAAGTAACGCCAAGCAAGTCATCATTTCTTTAGAGGAAGTGTAAAAAGAAAGTGGTAAAGTCCGAGATCAAGTGTGAAAAATACCAAATTTATTAGTGCAAGTTTGGAGAAGAAGAACAGCCTGCACAGAGCAAATGCTTAAAAATCATTTATCTCAAAATAAGCTGGGGTCAAAATGTACAAAGTGTTGCTTTAAAGTCAGTTTCTTTTTTGAAGACTAATTGGTGGGGGAAAAAAAAGCCAATTTGATTTTTTTCTCCAAACATGATTACTTTCTCTTACTCTAGTCTTGATTAATCTGATTGGTTAGTTAGCCCAAGTTAACTAGCCAGCAATCTGATGCTTAACAGTCTCTTAGCATGACCACTACAGCCCCATTTCCACTACTCCTTAGAAACCGTGCTGAGGTCGGTCTGAGCACGGTAACCGAGATAACTGTAGAGTGTAAATGGCACGTACAACTGAACTGGAACATGCTGTACGCAACCGAACCGTGCTAACTAGGGATGGGCGATATGGACTAAAATATTTATCACGATAATTTCTAGGTTTTACCACGATAACGA
>NW_015151295.1:302765-303980 GCF_000732505.1 Cyprinodon variegatus | reverse complement strand
AGCATGCTAAACAATGAAATAAAAATAAATAATTTCAATAAATTTAACAAGAATATAAAAACTGAAATACCTCTCTTTTAACTCTTTCCATGGCTTGCTTTGGCTGTCATATGGTGCGGAATGAGCAAACGCGTCGTTGTTTGAGTGGCAGTCAGTTTCTTAACAGAGGTTTTCGAAGTCGAGGCTTCTGCTGCATCGCAGCGCATCTTCTGACTAGCATCATATTCCGGTTTGAGTTTTAGGTGGTGAAATAAATTGGTAGTGTTGCTTTCCTTTGTCGTCACAAGTTGTCTGCAAACTTTGCATATTACGACTTTCTCCGTATCAGACTTTTTAAATCCAAACCAGTTCCAGATAACGTAGCTGGAGCCTCTTTTAGGAAACAGGTCTTGGGGCACGTCTCCTCCACCTTCCGCCATGCTTGTTGTTTGCGCATGGCTCGCACGTGAGTTGAACTGCAGGTGTGTCGCGCGCAGTATACGTCACCGGCGGGAGTTTATCGTTTTTATCGCGAGATGACAAATTGTTACCATGAGGAATTTCTTTGACGATATATCGCACACGATAACATATCGCCCATCCCTAGTGCTAACATGATACTAGTTCATCAGTAGGGCTCGGCGCGGTTCAGTTCTAGCTTAGTTCTTAGATAACAAAGAGCGCATGAGCAGACCGCGTCATCTTCTAACAGTCAGTCTCCGTCATCGTGAAATTTCAGACATCATAAAAATCCTAGCTTCCCTACCGAGCCACAAGATTTCCAGTGATGATTCTGCTTAGCAGTGTGATGAACCTCAACATCTAGCATTGTTTCCTGCGTCTCTAAGCCCTGATTAGACTATCGTTTGTCGTATTCACTTCCCAAAAGCCGACTCTGTCAAGTACATTCACTAGTGATGGCTCCAGTGGTGCAGTGGAGCCCGTAGAGCGAAACACCGTATCTGTGAACGCGTCGTTTCCAGAAAGTCCTGTGACTGATACAGGAGTTATTTAACAGACTGACTCACTAATCTGGATTTAAAAATCTATCTGTCAACACATTCATCTTTAAAAAAAAAAAAGTCTCATCTTTTGCGGTTTATCGTTAAAACTATCAAGAATTTTCAGCCTAAAAGGAATAGGAACATTTCAGCCGTTTTTATTTTAATTTTCTCGTTGTTTCCTACTTTTCCTCTTAGTTATTACTTATCTTTTCTGAATTAAAGGTGATCTTAA
>NW_015151295.1:301851-302526 GCF_000732505.1 Cyprinodon variegatus | reverse complement strand
TAGTTTATTTACCATTTTTACTGTACTTATTGTTTTAAAATTAATATTATTAAAAATCCTAGTCCATGCGCATCCTTACATTTTCCCCTAAATGTTCACGTTTGTGATATACGTTTACATAATTTATTGGCTGCATCTAAAAATATCAAAGATATTTTCAATTTAAACTTAGATATGAAATAATACAATATATAACCTACAATAACTTCAATTCTATCATTGTACTACTAGGTCATCAAATCACTTTACTCTGTAAAATCAGCTGCCTGTAGTGCCTTTAAATGTCCAGCAGGTGTCAGTATTCTGTGAGACGGTAAAGCAGCATCAATACAGTTTGGCTTCAAAATGCCTCATTAACCCATCACTTAACTTCACCAAAGGCTGCCTATTTCGCCTGAGTCTCAGCAAAAACTTCCTGAATGTTACGGGCGCCGCCATGTTGGTTTGCTTGTTTACCTCTACGGAGCAGTAGTACCGTAGATCGCCACTAGGAGGCGAGGAACCGTGCTAGAGTGGTGTGTAAACATTCATAAGTAAACGAGCTCGGCACGTATCGGTTTTCAGAGGGTATTGTAATTAAATGTAGGTTAGAAAAGGTTTATTTACAGATATTTGGTTTCTATCGTACGACTTTCCAAACGGATCTTTGTCTATATGTTACGTTATGTTAAGAAA
>NW_015151295.1:298928-300474 GCF_000732505.1 Cyprinodon variegatus | reverse complement strand
AATGTCACCTTCCATGTTTTGTAAGTTTATTTCCACTACTTCTCTGTACGTAGGTGAGGCAGTCTGAAAATTGGAAATTGTTTTCAGTTTTTAATGGATGACTTGCTGGATGGGACTCTAGATGCGCCTCTAACTTCCTACCCTGAAAACCAACACCTTTGACCTCTGATCCCCGCTCAGATGTTTCCATCACTCCTTCCCAACTAAAGAAGGAGGTTATGTGACTGCAGAGCTCTGGTTAACTGAAGACTTTCACACTTTAACACATTTATTCATTAAGAAACTTAATATAACATATAATGTATATTAAGGAAAATATTTAGTGTTTTTTGGTTTATTATGGAGGGAATTTTGTTCCATTATTGTTACATTAGTTCACTTTTTAGAGATGGAAATAAGAAAAAACGAAATCCAAAAATGAAAAAAAAAGAAAAGAATTAATTAAAAAGGTTTTGAGATAAATTTGCTCTTTTCTCAGATTCGAACCCCCCCACAAAAAAATTGTTTTTACATTTTTTATTTATTTAATATATTTAAACTTTTTAATTATTTTTTAAATTACTTTTTTGTTAATGTATTTTTTTATTTCTTTTTTCATATTTTAATTTAAAAAAACTTGATTATTGTTTTTATTTATTTTGTGTTTATCTTTCTGAGACACTTTTTTTTAAATATTGCGTTTCTATTGGTCTGCTCAGACATTGGCAGCAACATTTTGATTAGTCAAGAGTTAGTGTTCATATCGATGCCTGAGGTGAAGAGAAAGCGATCTTTAAAATAATACATTTTGTAAAAGGTAACTTAAAAAAGAGAACTTTGAAAAAAATAAATTTTGGGAATTTATTAAAAAAATTTAAACATTAAAATCTAAACAAAACAGCAAAGTTACTTAAGACTTGTTTACTGGATGGTATTTTTTTTCTTTTCAAATTTCTATTCACACATTCTGTTTTTTGCTTACAACAGCAATGGAACAATATTCAGTGCAAACTTTATCAGGGTATAACTATTAATGTTCCACTTAGGAGGTCCGTTTTGATGAAGATTTATATGGAGGACCAACTCTGCCATATTTAAAGATAAATACAGAAATAAATAAATGCTCAGTATATAAATAAGCATACAATTAATTGCCCCCAAAAATACAATAAACAAATACATGTTGGTAGAAATTAAATTATACAATGAGACATAAATATATGAATCCCTTTTAATTAGCTTCTTTATTTCCCGCCTTTGTTATAATTACCGTATTTATTAATTGTCCGTTATAATTTTCAACTTTATTTATTTATTTATTTATTTATTTTAAGTATTTATTTGTGTGCATGATATAATATTTTTGTCTGTTTTATTTTTACTTGGTATTTTTTTTTACCCTATTTATTTCTTCAATGTTATTTATTTCTGCCTGTCGTCTTTACATTTCTGTTTGCATTTCTGCCTCATTATGCAAATGAGTTTGTCTTAGAGGGTCAACTTCAATTAATTACACAAACATTTAATTGTATGCTTATTTATTTATTGAGCATTTATTTATTTATGT
>NW_015151295.1:297286-298243 GCF_000732505.1 Cyprinodon variegatus | reverse complement strand
ACATTTTGTCACGTCTCAAACATAAATTTCAATGAACCTTTATTGACTTCAAGACCAACACAAAGTAGTGAAGGAATATTTTTAGCAGTTCTTTTGAAATAAATCTCCCAAAGCTGTGCGTTTGCTCTGACTTTAATCTTTATCCACATGTTGGCTGTGGCACTTAAATGGTGTGTTGCTAACTTTATAGGTGCAAAGTCACATTATTTGACTTTTTTATTTTTTTTTTATTTACACACTAGTAGCACACTCCGCTTTTCTGAAAGATTACCACATCCTGTTTGTATATTTTTTATTATTTTTATGTATTATACCTTGGTTTTTTTTTAGTTTTTTAGCAAATAAAACTTTTTGTTTAGTTCTATAATAACAAATGAGGACAGGGGATAAACAAATAAGTAGCCTACTGTGGCTAAGCCAGTTAGCATCGCCCTGCAAAGTGTGAAAGTAAAGAAAAGTCGAAGATCAAGTGCGAAAAAAGCAAAAATGATTTGATTCCAAGACGAATCAGATTGAAACAGACCTGAGAAAACAGTCTGAATGTTGTTGTTCACTGAAGAGGAAGCTAAGCTACTGAGGCGTTCAGATAGAGCTGCTATGTTGATAGATGTGTAAGTAAAGATTATTGATATGATACTAGTGATAGCAATGATATTCTTAGTCTCTTTCCAGACACTAGATTACTTTAATCTCTATCGGTTAGTCTTCAACCAGCAGAGCTCTCACTTTACAGCAGAGCATTGCACGGCGGTCAGGCTCTGTTCAATAGTTGCCATCTGGCTTTCTAGTAGTTCTGTGGTTCTGCCAGCAGGTAGCGCCGTATCTGTTCATATCAGCTCATATCAGCTCATTACATCAGGTGCAGGAACTCTACTTAGACTGAACACTTTCAAGATGGACGCTTGGTGTATATGTAATTATTTTATCATGTTTAAATGTTTTTTAAGTCTTTTTTTT
>NW_015151295.1:281533-293031 GCF_000732505.1 Cyprinodon variegatus | reverse complement strand
TAAAAATACTAATTCCATTGGCAAATCATCTTATTTAACTGCTCAAATTAAGGGTAAATACCCTTAATTTAAGACATTTTTACTCATTTTGAGATAATTTTTGCAGTGTGCTGCTTAATTTTTGATGCTTGTAAAAGTTCAATTCTGATGCGCGGTTGAAGCATCTTTGCTGCTCTGGCTGCAAGGTGGAAAAAAGTGGGTTGTTGGGCGGAGCTCCCCTATCCTTTCTTTACCTGTAGCAATGGCGGCTATATTTGCTGTGATCAGTGGGTAAAAAGTAGTTTGAATATTTTGAAATGGGAAAGTCCACCTGAAAAGTTCATCAGTGCAGTCAGTTCATCCAGATTACCATCCTGCCTTTTAATATTATTTCGCTGTTGGAGCCGCTCTGACCCCCGTACACCGGCAGCGCACTGTCACTAGGAATCCAGTTCAATAGCAGCTTCTGGCCCGGTCGCCTCTTTTTCATGTACGCTATCTAAAATCCAGGCACCAGGATAATAAAAGTGAACACGTTTTGCTAGCAGATTTCAGCATTTTAAGTTAATTTAGTCGTTAATAAACTGTTTCAGAGGAGTGATCATAGCGCTCTGCATCAGCAGCGCTGTGTCTGTCTCCCTGCCAGCTCCCAGATCAGCTTCTTTCATTAATTGATGTGGCGCATCAATCAGCAAAAGTTCAGTCTTTCCAACTCCTGCAGCTGCTGCATTTGCAGCGCGTTCCGCGTGTCAGATGCTCAGAAGCTAACGACGCACTGCTTCAGCTGCTCAAAACGCACCGTTGGACGTTTTGCTGCGCCTTGATGCGCGTCAACCATTGATTTTTGCATGTAAACTAGCTGCTCCTGCTGCCTTTCCTACTTTAGATGTGAAGACACCAGTTTAGCTGTTTAGCTTACGGCTGGATTTACTTCTACAACAATTACAAAGCAGGAAGTTTCTGTATTGAAAATGAGCAGAACCACAGGTGTAAATGCAGAGTTCCAGGCTGTACAGAGGAAGGGGGAAATCTGGCGGATTAATTAGGCATGGATTATTTTTTTTGTATCAGAACTTGTCTGCAAAGTTTGAAGCTCACCTGTTTATTTGCTCTCAGCTTTTTACAGAAGACAGCTTTCAAAATCTTGAAAAGTTCAAAGCAGGAGTTACTAAACTTCTTTTGCTGAAACAAGGGGCTGGAAGTATGATTCTGTCGCTAAGCTGTTGCTAGGATACCGTATGTAGCAGCATGCAGAATGTGTTACATTCAGTTTGTTAGCCATGGGTGTCATTTCATTTCCCTGACTTTATTTCGTTCAATAAATAACATGTTGATATATAAATCTACACCTTACGATGCGTATTTGTCCAGATCTTCGTCGGGTTATTTTCTTAGTCTATTCCAGCCAGATGGCTAAAGCTGAGTAGAATCACGATAGTTTGGTTGCTAGAAGCTAAGCTATAATGTTACCCAGCTAAGTCGATAGTGTTACCACTTTAAGAGGTTAAAACAAGGAGTAACGTTAACTTTATCGTGTAAACTATATTGATTCTTCCTCTGATTCNATCTCAGAATTCTGACTTTAATCTCAGAATTCTGACAGATAACAAACATGTTAGCATCAAGCCATAGCCATGTCTGTTTTAGAGATTAGCTCTGTTGTTTTAATGACCTTCAGCTCCTCTATTAATAAGGGGACCCCTCGGGCAGGTAAAAAGTCGCCTAATTCCTTAATTTTCCACCATTGTGTTACTGGCCACCTCAAACAACTCACATCTTTGTCAGTGAAGCTGAGTGCTTCCTTTATGGTGCCCATCTACATTACGTTTCAAAATCCTGAGATTAAAGTCAGAATTCTAAGACTAAAATCAGAATTCTGAGAAAAAAGTCAGAATTCTGACTTTTCCCCCGTGTTAAACTGAAATAAAATTAAAAAATCAGTTATCTTTTTTTTTTTTTCAGTGGCCCTAATCCTCTTCCGTAGTTTCCACCTCGTTTGCAGCCTTTTTGTTATCAGTTAAGCAAAATGTTATACAGCAGCATGTGCTCAGCTTCTTTACGCCCAGAAGTTTCCCTGATTCCTCAAATTCAGCTTAAATCAGGTAACCATGGAAACCTGGGCTGCTCCCTCACTTGGAGCGACAGCAGTAAAACCAGCCAATGAGAGACGTCTGCCACCTGGGCTGCAGCCATGTCATGTCCAACCTGTGCCCTTTTTCTCATCGCATGTCCTGTCTGTTGCGCTCTCCTCTCTGCATCATCCGTTGCTCATTGATAAAGTTCTGATGTTTTTCCCCGTGATGTGCCGCAGTGCGTTCATCACTTCTCTCCGCCTCACTGTGCTACACTCTTCCCTCTCCAGTGTTATGCATCGGTGTGTTTTCATCCTGAGATCTCCTGGCTCTGCTCCTTCCTCTTTATTTTCCCGCGGTGCCGCCGCTCACCTGTCTTCTCTGTCCATCCCCAGAGTTTCGCTCTCCGTCGCACGCGGGGAACCTGAACCGCTCGGCGTCTCTGAGCTGCACCGAACGCGCTCAGGAGAGCGGCTCTATGAGCGGGAGCAACACTCAGATCCCAGGAACCCCGTTCCAGTACATCCCAGACTTCAGCGTTCGAGCTCTGGCTGATCTTCAGTACGTCAAGGTTAGTCCTAAACGAAAAGTGATGCAAATTTAAACATATTGGCTTAAAAGGAGCAGTTCCCCATCTAATGATCATTTATAAAGTACATTAAGTAGAAAATTATCATCCAAATCTAACATCTTAGATCGATGACTTTAGTGGTTATTTATTTTATTAAAGAGAAACAATTGGGAGGATTAAAGGGGATAAAATTAAATGGAAAAATATAGAATTAAACTCAAGTATACATAAAAAAGAAAATACATATATGCGTATTTGAATATTTAGATGATGCATTTCTTTATATGATACAGCATTAAACAATTATATGTACAGTTAAAGCAGTACTAAGTAAATATTTTGTACCATTAAATCTTTTTTCTGCATCCCTCTGCAGTAAACAGGCTCCCACCTTTAGAACAGGGCCTTTCAAAAAAGGACCAGTAGGGGGAGCCAGAGAGCAGACGTTTCTTTAGATTTATACATTAAAAATTAAGTTAATCTGCCAGGAAATATTTAAAAGAAATTTAAAATAGTAAATAATTTAAACTTTTAACTATGAAACTCAGTGGGTGAGACTAGAGCCGCTTCCATAGATACTCTAGTGTTTGATTGGCTGCTTTTTAGTAAACAAGATAAAGCACCTGGATATTTGAAATCAATATTGTTGTTGAAAAAAAGGCAGAAATGACTTCAAAAATGTGTTGGATAGTGATGTTATGAGATGAGCTGAGGCTTCGTGGGGGGGGCGTTTATGCTAAGCGTGTATCGAGGCTATCTTCATTTAGGGGAGGGGCCAAAATCGAAGACGTCCGAAGCCTTGCTACACCGCATAACACCGCGACCGCTTCAGGAAGTGGTTCAGATCACCCGCAAATCAACAGGCATTTAGACAGCCTCAGTATTCAGTCAAGATGCAGGAGTTTGTTGGAGAGTTGTGGCCAGTTGGATAGTTTGGATATATTAATTTGTATCTACTTGTATTAAGTGACAGTTAGTATTGCAGGTGCCGTCAGCTGTAAGACTCTGCTCTCCAATCCAGTGGCTGTTGGTTCAAGGCCTGCCTTAGGCTTTTGAAAGTAGCTATGCTACTTATTTGGATTTGTTTTTCCTTTTTACCAATATAGATTGGGTAAAAATACTGTCAAATTAGATTGGTTACAGTACTTTACCCAAAAGATTGGTTGGACGCATCAGATTAACCAACCAGATTAAAACCAAAAACTGTGGAAAAACCTATTGTTTTTGAATGAAAATGACTAACATCTTTCATTTTACTCATCATTGCCCAAATTGCACCAGATCTTTCACTGTATGCTTAAGTTTATGTCTCTAAAAAGAAAGAAAAACATTGAACCTTAAAGGGGTCATAGAATGCGACACCGAGTTTCCATTGTCATAGATGAATAACGATAGTTCAGTGGGTGAAATGGACGTACAGAGAAGTTCAAACCCCATCAACACCTCCTTTCTTCTCAATCTCACAATTCTAAACTTCCACCATAAAATGTGCAAATCCAAACGAAGCACCGAGTTGACGTAAACTCAGGGATGTTTCCTTATTTGGTTCTGGCCTGTACTTTTGTCACGTCCCGAAATTTACATACAGACCAGCCCACTGGTTCACGGCCCAAGAACATGAATAGAGGTCACAAAGATGTAATGCTATGTTCACATCGCACGCAGCAAGAGCAGCAAAAACGTGCGTGCTGCTTCATTTTTGATGCTTGGACAAGTTCAATTCTGATGCGCGGCTGAAGCATCTTTGCTGCTCTGGCTGCATGGTGGAAAAAAGTGGGTTGTTGGGTGGAGCTACTCTATCCTTTCTTTACCTGTAGCAATGGCGGCTATATTTGCTGTGATCAGTGAGTAAAAAGTAGTTTGAATATTTTGAAGTGAGAAAGTCCACCTGAAAACTTCCAGATTACCATCCTGCCTTTTAATATTATTTCGCTGTTGGAGCCGCTCAGACCCCCGTACACCAGCAGCGCGCTGTCACTAGGTGTAAACGTAGCATAAGACACCAGTTTAGCTGTTTAGCTTACAGTTGGGTTTACTTCTACAAGAATTACAAAGCAGGAAGTTTCTGTTTTGAAAATGAGCCAGAACCACAGGTGTATATGCAGAGTTCCAGGCTGTACAGAGGAAGGGGGAAATCTGGCGGATTAATTAGGCACGGATTATTTTTTTGTATCAGAAGATCCCTGAAGTTTGAAGCTCACCTGTTTATTTGCTCTAAGCATTTTACAGAAGACAGCTTTCAAAATCTTGAAAAGTTCAAAGCAGGAGTTACTAAACTTTTTGCTGAAACAAGGGGCTGGAAGTATGATTCTGTAGCTAAGCTGTTGCTAGGATACCGTATGTAGCAGCATGCAGAATGTGTTACATTCAGTTTGTTAGCCATGGGTGTCATTTCATTTCCCTGACTTTATTTCGTTCAATAAATAACATGTTGATATATAAATCTACACCTTACGATGCGTATTTGTCCAGATCTTCGTCGGGTTATTTTCTTAGTCTATTCCAGCCAGATGGCTAAAGCTGAGTAGAATCACGATAGTTTGGTTGCTAGAAGCTAAGCTATAATGTTACCCAGCTAAGTCGATAGTGTTACCACTTTAAGAGGTTAAAACAAGGAGTAACGTTAACTTTATCGTGTAAACTATATTGATTCTTCCTCTGATTCTGGCTCATACATAAATGGTTTAACATCTAATGTGTCCATATCAACAATTTGATGTTTCAGTGAGTGAGTGCTTGTTGCTATGATGCGTCTTTGCTCAGTAAACCAACCAATCAGAGCACAGCTTGACTAAATATCCATGATCATACCATAAAAGGAAGAAAACCTGTCGTTTCATTCTTGGCTTTTAAGCGGGCTGCATTAGGGCTCATAGAACAGCAAATAATTCATTTTCAGCCCAACCAATGTTACACACCCTATTCAGAGACTTTAAAGGCGCCGTAGGAGATCTTGGAAAAAACGGATCCAGCAAGCTATTTTATGAACACACACAGAACCATGCCTCACCCTTCAGAACACCCCTCGAAACCACGCCTTCAAAACACATGACCGCGCACGCTATCTGCAGCGCGTCTGGAGCAGCAGGAGCAGCTGCAGGCAGGGAGACAGGAAGCACTGATGATGCAGAGCGCTTTGATCACTCCTCTGAAACAGTTTAACGCCTAAATTAACTTAAAATGCCGAAATCTGCCGGCAAAATGTGTTTGATTTTATTATCCTGGTGCCTGCAGTTTGAATTATTTATATGAAAAACGCCTTCCAGCCGTGACAGCGCCCCGCCGGTGTACGGGGTCTGAGCGGCCCCGACAGAAATAATATTTGAAGGCAGGATGATAATCTGGATGAACTGACTGCACAGATTAAGTTTTCAGGCGGACTTTCTCACTTCTAAATAGATTCAAACTACTTTTTACTCACTGATCAGCAAATGTACGTAGCTGCTTTTGTTACAGAAAATTAAATAAAGTTTAAGCTCATAAGCGGCGTATGAAAGGTTCGTTATGAGGAACAAACTGTGGACATGCTAAAGTTGAAGTTTTGTAAAACCATCCAGCAATGTTTTATTCTGTCATTGTCCTCCTCAGGTCACCCGCGCTCACTACCAGAACGCTCTCCTGGCGTCCAGGTTGGACAGCACGCCGCAGTCTCCAGAGGGCAGCCACGCCCGCTTGGATATTTCCATTTCCTTGCCTCCATTGACGCCTCCAGAAACTAAAACCCCGCTGGCTCTGGCCACGCCCCCTGGCAAGCACCCGTCACCCAACTCCCAGCCCACGCCCCAGAGCGCCCGCGCCTCCTTCACCGTGGGCTCCGCCGGCCGCAGGTCGAGCCAGGTCTTACCCCAGGCCACGCCCCCTCCGAGCAACCACACCCCTCCCTCCTGCGTGGGCGCGCTGCCATGTGCTCTGAAACCTGCTGTGGGCTCATCGCTTCCCTCCAAACCCCAGCATTCCCCGCCGTCCGACAGCGGACCAGGAGAGACCACCACTCTGCTCAGTGAGCAGCCGAACTGCGCGGGCCTCCGCCGGCCCAGTTACACCCAGTCCTCCCAACATGTCCACACCATCAGTCACACACACACTGAAAGCACCATTTAACTTCAGAGAGCTGTCTGTTCCATACCTTGCACTACTAAAAAAAAAACAACCAAGGATCAGCACCTCTCTGCTCTCCACCATCACTCCTTGCATGTTCCCATCCCTACACTGACTAAAGACCAGGAACGCGGTACAGAGTGGGAACAGCAGGGAGTCTGAGGGGCCCCGTTTGGGGATGTATTTTCTTGAAGGACCAGTCCGACCAAAAATCATCTACCTTTGCGTTTTAGCTTGATCTGCACAGGCGGCGTGTCTGCCTCTGCCGTGCTACACTGGAGGTAAATGGAAGACGGATTTAGCTGCTTATTGTAGAAGGTTGCACAGCTGAAGGAGAGGCGTGAGCTTTACACTGCCCCCTTCTGGTAGCATGTTGAATTGCCTTTTTAGACAAAAAAAAAAAAAACCTTTTGTTGAGGTTTTTAAATTTCAGCAAAAAGAAAAGTCACAACCATCGGATACCTCCAGCTTATTTAGTTTTGACTCAATTTAAAAATGCTTTATAATTCATAAAGTAAATAAATAAAGTAAAAAATTATATATAAATTCAGCCCTGAGGTTTTCAAATAGTATGATCATGACATGAGGTTCAGACAGAAACTAAAAATTCTCAAGCGTTTTAATTCAAGGTCTTTATTTTATTTTTTATTTTTTTTTGGCCCTTAAATGCTCAAAGAAACACATCATGTCATAAAGTAGAGGCTTAGGTTCTTTTAAAATATGCAAAAGGACTAAAATTGCAAAATAAATGTGTCAGGAACGCTTTTAACAAACAGCTTCTGCATTAATAACTGCTTTTTGTTTTTGTTATTTTATCTTTATCCACTAGGGGGCGGAATAACACTGAGGTAAAAAAAAGACCAAAAATCCAAAACATGTCAGCAAATAGTTAAAAATGAGATCAGATATAATAATTATACACATTAAAAAGCAAAGGCATTAAAATATATATTGATATTATAACTTATGATGAGATGAATTCAAAAGTTTATATATTAATTAAAATATATTTAGATGATTTAAATCTCTTAGTGATGTTTTAAATATTGAAGCATATTTTAAAACAAGTAAAGAATTTATATACAGACATATATATATATATATAGACAGGAAAACAGATATATTTTTGCAAGGAATTTATTTGATTATTTTGCACAAATTATTTTGCATCTTTTATTTGTTTTAGCTGTTAGCTTGAGGGGCTAAGTCTGCCCTAATCAGGCATTTAAAACCTTTCATGACTCAGATAATACAGTAATTATTTTTACTGTAACACCTGGTTCCATTTTATTTAACTGTTTTAACTCTAAATTAAATGTTTTTAATGTTTTTTTTTTCACATCTTATAATACAAACCTCACTTCTCAAGCTTTAATCAGCTTTTTCTTTATTATTTTTCTGTAATTTATTCTCTACTCTGCCTTATGAGATTGACCAGAGCTTAGAGCAGCACAAATGACTCCAATTACCTCCTTTGTACGTCGGCTGCACATGTTATTTAATACCCTTTTGCAAATGAAATGTTTGTTTTCTTGTTTTTTCTCTCTGCCAAAATTGATAATAATCCTTTTTTCTTTTAAATAAATGTATTTTCTCTTGATCTGAGCGGATAAGTAAGACATTTTTCTATCAGAATGAGAGGTTTTATGTTTAAAATAGGTTATTATTATTATTTCAAGTGCATTATATCTAATTATCTTATTCTAAGGACAAAACTACTCATCTGTTGGAAGGTGGTCTGATTTATCTGCTCAGATTAAGAGCAAATACGCTGATTTGAAGAATTTTCGGCTTATTTTCTGATCAGTTTTGGCAGAGATTTTATTTTTTTTTATTTAGCAGACGGACCTTTTAGGTTTCCACAGGGAAAATCCTTGACTGCTATGTCCCTGATGGAAACACTTTCACTTTGTTTGCATCTATTTATTTTATTGTTTTTCCTCTTTGTTCCAAAGATTGAAGCTTCCAAAGTTAAAAAGTTAACAATGGTGGCATCATTTACAATATGCATGAGTTCAGGTCTGCTTTGGCTGAATTTAGTTATTGGAATCAGAGACTTTGTCTGAAGTTGAGAAGATGTTAAAAAAGCAACAACCAGCAAAGTGACCAGATCAGCTGTAATAGTCAGTCGAGTAGCAGAGCACCAAGGCTGCAGGTTTGAATCTACTGAGCATCTAAACTGTTGGTTTTATTTATTCTGTTAGAGTAAGTGTTCAAATAAATTAAAACAGTCAGCAAAATGCTTTTAATCTGGAAAAGGAGTCCTTAAAATTGGATTTACCCATTAAGGAAGGTTGTTTCTCCGGCTGAAAAGTAAAGCCTGGCACATACACTGGAAAAAAACTAATCTAGATAAGTCATTTTTTCTTAAAATAAGTTTATTTGTTTTTGGATTGAGGAGACAAAAGACATTTTACATTTAAAATAAGAAAACACAATTGCATTGTCTTATTTTAAGTGCATTTTATCTAATTATCTTATTTTAAGAAGAAAAATATTAATTCCATGTGCAAACTATCTCATTTAGCTACTCAAATTAAGGGTAAATACACTTAATTTAAGAAATTTTACTTATTTCTAGATCGTTTTTCCAGTGTAGTATGTGATAATTATCAGATTTAAAGTCGTAATTATCAGATTTAAAGTCTGAATTATGAGATTCAGAGGAATAATTTAGACTTTCATATTAGATTTAAAGTCATAATCAAATACTTTGAAGTCATAATTCTGAGGTTTTGTCATAATTATAATTAAAGTCATGATTATGAGATTGGGAGTTAAAATTCTTATAATTCCGACCTTAAATCTCCTAATAATGTCATACCAAGTGTTATTTTTTTACTTTTGGACGAGACAAATTAGCTTCTGCACAACCATTGTGAATTCATCTGTTTATTAAGTTCAAATGAAATATGTGCGTTTATGTGCAGAATACAAATTTCAAATCTATGTTTCCTGATCCCGATGATTATCAGAACCTGCTGTATGTTGGTGGTTTACATATGTCCCAGTGGCAGCCACATTATTTCATAAAGCTCACTGGAAAAAATCTAAGTCATTTTTTCTTAAAATATCTACATTTATTCTTGGATTGAGGAGGTAAAAGTGACATTTTGCCAATGAAAAAGGACAATTTGCACTTAAAATAAGAAAAAACAATTGCGTTGTCTTATTTCAATCGCATATTATCTAATTATCTTATTTCAAGAGTAAAAATACTCATTCCATTGGCAAACTATCTTATTTACCTACTTAGATTAATGGTAAATACACTTGATTTAAGACATTTTTTACTTATTTCTAGATCGTTTTTCCAGTGTGTGGTCTCACCCAGAAAAATGTTAAAACCTACAGCTTGAGATGCAGCGGTTTGCTGCCTCGCCTCGTTCTCCTTATGAATTAGAGGCAGTCATTTTCTACATTTTCCAGTGTTTAAGTTTACTGTCGGCTGCAAATTATGAGATTATTTGTATTTTTTTATGAGAGGCTTTTAACACACTGCTGAAATTTAAATAAAAAAAAAGGTCAATTGATCTCGAAAATAAGGGTATTTCCCTCAATTTAAGGAGGAAAGTGAGTTAATCTGCTGATGAAATAAGATGGTTTACTTTTAAAAGAAGAAAAAAAAACTTCATCATCTTCTGTTAAGTTCATAATATCTAATATTAAGGACAAATATACTCATTCCATTGGCAGATTGTCTTATTTACCGGCTCAAATTGAGGGTAAATATGCTTATTTTAAGAAATCTTGACCAGTTTTTGCAGTGCAAATGTGGCTGCCACATAATATTCTTTGAACATTTGCCCAATATTTGCTGCATCCCTTTAATCGCTCAGGAAGCCGAGATAACCGGTGGCTCCCAGGAAATCTGCAGCAAGCAATAAGCCGTCAGATTATTATTGAAAGTGTTAAAAACCTGCAAAAGCAGCTGTATGATGCAGCGGTTGGTCATCCAGAAGGCAATATGTTTTCATCTAGAGTTTGTATGCGATTATTTATTTGTGTAAATGTGGTTACGTCATGCATTTGACGTTTATTTTATATATATATATTTAAAAATGGTTTATTTTTTTTGTATGTCTTCCACTCGGCATCCCCACTGAAAGTCACTGGCTGTGAATGGTTTGTAAATGACACTGAGCTTTTGTTGATGTTATTATTTCCACTGGTTTAGCTGTTTAATGATCACCTGAAGACCAAACCAGGGAGAAAGCGCCGCCCTCCCAGGTTTCTGTGAGTACTGAACGTTCGGGGCTCGCTTCGCTTCTCTGCAGAAGCTTATCTGTTTAAATCCTCACCAAACATTTGCCAGAATAAGCTAAACTTATTTGGTGTCCGGCTTCAGCGTTGTACAACAAAAAAAGTTCCTCACATAGAAGCATTTCTCTGTAAGTTTGGGATTCTAGGAGCTAAATGGGAGTAAAAATAACGCTGAGTTTTTTCTCCTTAATGTGAATCCACTGTCATAATGCTGGTACAGTAGCTTGTTGAGAAAGCTGCTGAAAACAACTGTGAAGTTTTGTCATTTTTATGCATTTGTTCACCGTAATGATTTAGTTTCTGCTTTTTGACGGAGGAAATAAGTTTGTGGTTAACATTGGAAATATGTTGTTTTCATGCAGATGTTATTACTGAATTTCAAACTCAAAGGAATCTACCAGAATGCATTCTTTATTTATACTGGAAAAATTGTCTAGTAATAAGTAAAAATGTCTTAAATTAAGTGTACTTACCCTTAATTTGAGTAGGTAAATGAGGTAGTTTGCCAATGGAAT
>NW_015151295.1:278775-280708 GCF_000732505.1 Cyprinodon variegatus | reverse complement strand
TGAGGGTAACCAAACTGCTCCAAAGCTGAGGCTGTGTCTGAATGTCCACCCGAATCACTATATACTGTAGGGCGTGTTTTCATGGGGGGCAAAAGAGGCAAGCATTTTAATTATATTAAGATGGCTGCATCTATTCCATTTGGTTTAATTTAAATGATCTGTCTTATTAGGTCGATTTAGGAATTGTACATATTTCTGACTTAATTTAAGTTAAAATTACCGTTTTCTATCAAATCTAACTTAGAACTCAAGAAAAACGGATAAATTCAGCTGTAAAAATTAGAGGGTTTTTTTTTATTTGTTTTGAAAAAAAAAACATTTAGCAGATGAAAACTGGGATCCTATCTAAACACCAATGAAGCTATCACTTTATTGTTTTTAAATAATTAGTAAAACAGAATTTGTGAAGAAAAAAAAAAAAATGAACCAAGCGCAGATCATCATTAGAATTTCTTTGAGTATTATTGGGCCATAACGTTGGCCCCTGTATAGAAACAGCCATGATTATTTATATATATACAGTATACATATACAGTGGCCCCCGCCTCTGGAACTCTCTACCACCCCTACTTAGAAACATCAACTCATTTGTCAATTTGAAATCACAACTCAACACTCATCTGTTTAAAATTGCCTATTCTCTTCCCTGTACCAGCGTTTGTATTTTTTAAATGTTTTTTTTATTCTATGTTCTGACTTTGTTTCTGCCATTTTGTTTTTATCTTTTGTACGGTGAGTCTCCAGAAAAGCGCCTTTGAAATAAAATGTATTATTATTATTATGTGGTGGTTACGCCATTTTAGATGAGTTTCTGGACATCTAGTGGATGAAAAAGTAGAGGACTTGAAATTTCCCACAATGCACCTTGAAAAGTAGTGATCATCTATGGTCAGATAAGGAAAGCTCTCCTCGCAAAGCATCATGGGATTTGCCGTCACAACGGCCCGCTGTAGCCATTAGCTTTTGCTACCAGACAGTGGCGACAGATAACAAAGATGGCGCAGGTACGGTGTGGGGAGGCGGGGTCACGTGACCATCGGGGAGCAAAAGGTTGTAATGATCCGTCCGAACGGTCAGTATATAGTGATTGAAGGGTCATACCTTCAGATACAGCCTAGGTTTGACTGGCGTTAGCCTGGGAGCTCAATCATTGTTTATCAGGGCAACAAGCTAGCGGGGTGCCGCCCTGGAAGTTGGAATGTGGATTTTGTTCCTCTTGTAATTAGAAAAACTTTCCAAAACTTTTTACTACAGTTATCATTCCTTTTTATACATTTGGCGGCCATATTGGGTTTACTGACATTTACTGACTCGTAAAGTCCCAGAAGCTCTCACAGCATATTTCCTGGATTGCAACTAAGAAACTCTGACCTCCAACAATGAATTTAATTCCACATATGTCTCTAAATAAGTAGATTCCTTCTAAACTGAGTTAAGATAACTTTGTTCGCTCCAGGATAGGGAGGAACATTTATTGTGTCGTTATCGCGATACGGTTTATGTCATGGTAAGAATTTGGATTTATAGACTAAATAATAAATGCAATTAATGATGTTAAAACATTTCAAAAGAATGATTTGAATTGTCAGAATTTTCTATTTTTTGTTTTTCACACCTCTTTATTACGGAGGAGGATTAGGTCCACTGAAAAAAATTATAAAAAGTTAACTAATTATTATACTTCTCTTCTCGAATCTTGGAATTCTGACATTAATCTCGGCTCTCTTGTTTTAATCAGCTTCTGCTCTTCCATAAAGGAAATAGCGTCACTTCAAAGTCGCCTAATCCCGTCATTTTCCACCATTGTGTCACTGTCCTAGCCTCGTGAGACCATCCTGATCTCGCGAGGTTTCAAGGTTTAACTCGCAGATCAGTCTGGAGACTCTCCGTTGAAGAAAATTTGGAGCCGTTCACCAAACGAACGTCCAATCAG
>NW_015151295.1:273553-277835 GCF_000732505.1 Cyprinodon variegatus | reverse complement strand
CTCTTCCGTACTTTATGTAGCGGGTTTCCTGATAAAGCACATTTGAGTTTGGTTCTTTTTAAAAAACGGTATTTGTCATTGTGTATTTTGTCATTGTGAGGCGATTGCTGTGGCATGTGGTCACAGCTTAATGGTTACCAGAGATTTTCTCTTCATATTGTCCAATCCAGGATCTTGACAAATGACAAAAAAATTTTTTTATTTCTGAGCACAACCATTTCCAGATGGAAAAACATCATTTTTAGAATCGAAAATAAATCCAGCAAATACCTTGATCCATTTAAAACCGCCTCTTAAAATGCTTTTTTTTTCCAACATAAGGAACTGTACAGATAGAAGTTTTACAGGAAATGTATTTATTTGTGCTTACAAAGAGGTTTAAGCATATATGTTTTGTTTAAATGTGCAAAGGACAGCGGAGGAGCAGGGATGGAAGGATAATAAATCACTTATAATGTGAAAACGCTGTTAAAACCACGTTTCCAAACCGCTTTCAGGAGCCTGATCTGTTTCAAATATATAAATCTCCCTCTGACTGTTTGCTCTGCTCCAAAAATCACCTTGAATAAGCTTTACACCAAAAGACTGACTCACATCTTAACTAACCAATAGTCTATTTCCAAGTTCCCTGTCTGGTTAAATCAACAAGCTGGGTTTAACTATAAAAATGTTTCACAAATGGGCAAAAAAATCTCTGTTCTGCTTATTTGAAGTTATTCGCGACGCATGAAAAAGCTGCATGAGGAAATGAGGTGCAGCACTGGCTGGATCCAGACCTGCATCCATCTCACACACTGCAAAAAATTGAAATCTAAATAAATAATTTGTTCCTAAACTAAGTGTACTTGTTCTTGAATTGAGGAGGTAAGTGAGACTTTGCCAATGGAACAAGACAATTTACATTTAAAATAAGAAAAAAAAACCTGTAGTTTTGTCTTAATTCAAGCATATATTAGCTAATTATCTTATTCTAAGATTAAAAATACTAATTCCATTGGCAGGTCAACTTATTTACCTGCTTAAATTAAGGGTAAATACACTTAATTCAAGACATTTTTCACTTATTTCTAGATGTTTTTGCAGTGAAGCAATTGCATTGTCTTATTACAAGTGCATATTATCTAATAATCTTATTTTAAGAGTAAAAATACTCATTCCATTGGGAAATCATCCCATTTACCTACTAAAAGTAAGGTAAAATACACTTGATTTAAGGAATTTTTACTTATTTGTAGATTGTTTTTGCAGTGCAGCTCTATTGACCATCAAGCAAACAGTCAGACCTGAACATTTGGTCATGAAAGTATAAAATCTAATTAGGATTAGAGGGAAAATACTTTAGCATTTATTAAAGGCAGTGGAAATCTGTCACCTTGAAAAGCCTCCGCTGACCTTGCATGATCTGCAGGACTGGGTTTACCTCATTCTCTCCTGGGGAGAAAGTGTTAATGTGTTTGGAAATGACGCTGCTGCTGATCCGCCATTGTTTTGGAGATCAAGCACCGCAGCAACATGTAACTGTATTTAAATGGACGGAAACAGCGACGATGCTCAGTGTTTCCTACTGTATGTGAGTGTGTTTCTAAAGCTGCTGTCTGTATTCAATATGATCGGCTCATTCTGCCTCTTCACCACTTTGTATTTCACATTTTGTTTGAGTTTATTTTTGTATGCTGCTTGGAAGAAGAGCGACCAGCAGTGGAAACCAAACACGTCACTTCCTACCAGCTTTAACTAAACTTTGTCTTTCATTTACCTTCGGTGTATTTAAAGATTTGGTTTGGAGGCTCCTCTTATCTATTTACTCTAACGACGGTTAGATTATTTGGACCTAAAGAAGAGTCAAAAATGCTCATTAGTTGAAGATTTTTTTTTTGTGTGTGAAGCTCTTAATTGTTTGCAAAGGTAAAAATATTTTTGCTGACAAACAGAAAGAAAATGAGTTTGGTAAAATGCAGGTTTTATAAGCTAACTGTACAGTTTAGAGTTTTGTGGCATGAATCTAGAAGTGGTGGATATTCCAAAGCGTTTTAATGAAAGTGGAAAAGATTTTAGAATATTAAGTTTATAACAAGACCAATTGGTATCGTGGTCCATCAACTTTAAAGGCTCCAGCTTCACTGTGCTCATTTTAATCAAACGAAAGTGGGATTCGATTCTATTAAGTTTGGTTCTTTAAATGCAGATTTTTAAGAAAAACGTTCCCTGCTGTGGTACCACGGCGGGACGACGGAGTATTGGAGCCAGGCTAGATATTTTTTTTTCTTCTATTTTGAGAATAAAGTCATAAAATTACGAGAATAAAGTCCTAAAATTGCAAAAAACAAGTTCTATTTTATGACAACTCTTACAAGAAGCAATTTCTTCCCTAAAATGGGGGATTTCAAGCATCATGTGAAGTTATATTTTGGCTCTGGTTTGATAAATAAGGAAATCTTTTAGCAGCAGCATCGAATTGGTCAAAGTGGACTCTGGTTACTGATTGGTGAAGCTGGTCGGCCATCATCTGGTGGTCAGAGCTTGAAGCTTTCTTTCTGAAATAAGTTGTTGTATGATGACTTCATTCTCTTAATATAATGACTTTATTCTCGTAATGTTACGACATTATTCTAAAAAAAAAAAGCCTGACCTTAATACAGAAATGATCAAACGACAACAAAGTTCACTCAGCAGTGTAACAGTACATCCTTCTGTTTCCAAACAAGTTATTTAAGACCCCCTAATTGACTTTGTTTCCAGTTTTGTTAACGCAAGTCTTAAAATTCAATAATATGCCCCAATATTCACTCACTTACCTTTTACATAATTGGAGTTCTACTCAGAAAACAGGGAATTAGAAACTCCAGATGCCCCAGAGTGCCACTCTGATGGTGCGCCACAGCTTTGATAATGGGATTATCATGCTATACCATGCGGACGCTCTGTCTGCACTGATGAAGATCCGTTCACTGCACACTGGAGTGCATCCAAATGACAGCCGCCTGACCAACTTTTTTATCACTTACACTGCAATAAAGTTCTGAGAATGAGCAAAAATTTCTTAAAATAAGTGTATTTACCCTTAATTTGAGTAGGAAAATAAGATTATCTGTAGTCCCAATTCCAGCAGCATCATTCATGCACGTGTTGGTCGCGTGTTGACGCCTGTAAAGTCGAAGGCTGTGTGGTTTCACACAGCATCAGAAGCTCCTTTCCTACCATGGATAGAGTTCTTACTGTTCCTCACAAAAGTGGAAGTGATGGGAGCCAGGAGTTCATTTAAAGTATTTGGATTGAGTCTTAGAATCTCTCTAGCATAAACTGATATGCTCCACTGTTATTAAGTGCTATAATCATGATGCACTATGCAGAACCTCTGTCTGCGCTGATCAAGATTTACTCAAAATTAGACTTCTTTCTTTATTAATTCTAGTCACAAATATCTGACCACATGGGGGCTTTTAAAGAATGAATATAAAATATTGAATTTTTAGCACCACAGAATGAAGGAGATCATATTTTTCTCAGGCAGTAGCAAAACTACAATAATATATGGAACATAACGACTTTTCCCACGACTTTTATGTTGCTAAAAGCAGATTTTTTTTTTTATGCATTTAAACATATAGCAAGAAAGAAAACATTAAGGCAACATCTGATCCACAACAGAACCGTGTGCTGCTCCTCCACAGGAAAAACAATCCAGATATAAGTCAACATTTCTTAAATTAAGTGCATTTACCCTTAATCTGAGTAGGTAAATGAGACAGTTTGCCAATAGAATGAGTATTTATATTCTTAAAATAAGTTACTTAGATAATATGCACTTGAAATAAGACAATGCAATTGTGCTTTCTTATTTTAAGTGTAACTTGTCTTGTTTTATTCGCTAAATGTCGCTTTATCTCCTTAATCAGAGAACAAATGCACCTATTTTGAGAAAAAATGACTTATCTAGATTTTTACTACCAGCCACCCACACTGGAAAAATGATCTAGAAATAAGTAAAAATTTCTCAAAATATGTGTATTTACCCTTTTTTTGAGTAGGTAAATGAGATATTTTGCCAATTAAAAGAGTATTTTTACTCTTAAAATAAGATATTTAGATAAAATGCACTTGAAATAATACAATGCAATTACGTTTTCTTATTTTAAATGTAAATTGTCTTGTTCTATTGGCAAAATGTCTCTTTTACCTCCTCAATTCAAGAACAAATGCACTTATTTTAAGAAAAAACTGACTCATCTAAGTTTTGATTTTTTCCAGTGCAGGAAAACTTCCCATGGTGGGAATCTCAAAC
>NW_015151295.1:272231-272618 GCF_000732505.1 Cyprinodon variegatus | reverse complement strand
ATTTTAAGTGTAAATTGTCTTGTTCCATTGGCAAAATGTTTCCTTTACCTCCTCAATCCAAGAACAAATGCACTTATTTTAAGAAAAAATTACTTATCTAGATTTGGATTTTTTCCAGTGTATCTGGATTGTTTTAGCAGTGTGGATTCAGTGCAGAGGAAAAGAGCTGACTAAACTTATGTAGATAAAATGTTGTTTTACAGTGAGTGTAAATCATTTAAATCATAAGAAATATACTAAGCAGGGGCGGATTTACCATTAGGCAAAACTAGGCAGCTGCCTAGGGCCCCAAGTTCGTGGGGGCCCCATAAACCTCCTTTTTACATGTGTGTTTAATACAGGTATTACTCATTTGTGCGCATTAATTATGTTTTTGATGCAAATCCT
>NW_015151295.1:271609-272221 GCF_000732505.1 Cyprinodon variegatus | reverse complement strand
TATTAGCAGGTAAATAAGATGATCTGCAAACGGAATTAATATTTTTCCCTTAAAATAAGATCATTCAATATTATGCATTTGAAAAAAAAAGATAATGGAGATGTTTTACTTAATTTTAAATGGAAATCATATTATTTTAGTAAACTGTCTTAGTTTACTGCTCAAATCAAAAGAAAATACTTAAGTTCCAAGAAAAACAGACTTATACACTGCAAAACGGTCTAGAAATAAGTCAATATGTGTTAAATTAAGTTTATTTACCTTTACTTTAATTAGGTAAGTAGGATGATTTGCCAATTGAATTAGTATTTCGTTTCTCTCAAAATAATATAATTAGATTATATGCACATGAAATAAGACAAAGCATTTTTTTTCTTACTTTAAATGTACATTATCTTGTTCCGTTGGCAAAGTTTTCCACTTACCTCCTCAATTCAAGAACAAATGCACTTATTTTAAGAAAAATGACTTATCTATATTTACATTTTTTTCACTGTATATAAGTTTTTTTCAGGGAAGCATTGAAACAATCTGGTTAAATACGTAAGTGTGCACACTCTGAAATAACTGAAAATACTTAAACAGTTTTTAAATTATAAAGTATTTGCCTTT
>NW_015151295.1:269867-270549 GCF_000732505.1 Cyprinodon variegatus | reverse complement strand
TAGACATTTGCCATCTTCACATCATTGCATTCAGTTTTTATTCACAAGTTGTTTAGTGTCCCAAATGTTTTGGAATCCGGTTTGTAGATACATGTCGCTAAGTAGGGTCTACTGGGTCCAGCAGGCGAGATGACATTCTGTTACAACCTTTCAGTCAGCCCAGAAAGCAACATGAACCACAACAGGTAGAGGGAGTGGAGTTTTAGGTTCGGTGCTGTGATCATTGTCAGTCCCAGAAACTATGGTGTTAAATTGCTGACAAAAATCAGACGAGCGTATTAAACAATCACAATATCGCAATTATTAATCAGAACAACACGTTTAATAACCTAAAGCGCATAGCAATGAGCAATGATAGCAGGCGTGTATGGTTATTCAAGCGCTCTTGAACGCAGCACCACGTGCCCCATCTGTCTAGTCTAGTAGAAAATCTACGCTCCCTTGCTCTGTTTGGGGGGCGTTTCTTTCAGTCAGGGGGAGTTTCTATTCTGCTGGATCTGATTGGCTGGATTTTCAGCTCCCTAAGCTAACAAATAGCTTGGTGTCTCCTCCATCATCCGTTTTTTATTTAGAGGAGGAAAGCGGGGACGAAGATGTTGTGGAAGAGGACGCCAGGGCGGCAGAAGCTTGGTTTGGTGTAGAAGGCTTCCAGCCGTACATGTTTGAGCCCTTGCCTCGCAAC
>NW_015151295.1:264171-269099 GCF_000732505.1 Cyprinodon variegatus | reverse complement strand
TGATTTTAAGAAAGATTTTTTTAAAAATAGAAATTTTACTTTTGGGACAATATTGTCTGATAAAAAGTTAATTTATATACATGTTTAAGCCAGAATGATTTGACGTTTAAATATGACTTTTCTACAAGTTTAACAGAACCTCATTTAAGAAGTTCAGAAGCATCACTTAAACTGTTGTTTTCTAATATTCAATGAAATAAAATGTGAGAGAAAGCTCCAGGGAACCACCAAACCTCTGTCGTTACTAAAACTGCACTGTCAGTTTCCAATGGCTTTCTTTAGTTGAACGTAGCTGTAGACTTTGCATGCTATCTCTTCAATTTCAGACACCTCTCCACGCTCCATCAAACATGCAAACCAGCCATCACCAAGGTAGGCCTGGTCTGAATAACCACTGGGACCCTCGTTAAGGATCCAAGGGCTGCTCCACGCATTTGGATCCGGTGGGGATTTGTTAATATACACCCCTAAATCCACTCTTTTGGACTGACTGGTTGGATGGGAGTAAAGCAGCCACCGAGGCTCCGGATTCGAACCAGGCTGAGCCGGAAAGGAGACCACACTCCCCTGACAGCCTCGACCTGTTTCCACGAGCTGCTCAGCGGACGGTAGGGTGATGAAGTCCTCTCCTCCGTTGTCGCTGACTGCCTCCACTCGATAACCTCCCTCATTGCGAGCATTGCAGTAAACGTAAGCGCCACCTTTGCTATCCAACACCTCAGCCATTTCACATTCCACCGATTTATCATCCAGGAGGTCGCCCAACTGCCACGTGACGCCTCGGTCGTCGCTGTAGAAGCAGAACGCGCGTGAAACGGCCAAGCCACACGAGATGCAGGTGAAGGAGGGGAAGCGGGAAACGTAAGCGTAGGCGGGGACGATCAATCTACCGCTCTCTGTTTGGAGGCCGTGACCCGGACCCACGGCAAACGTCGCCCACTTTTTGGTTTGAGGGAAATTTTCTGTCAAATCGGTGACCGAGCTCCAGGTGTCACCGGCGTCTCTGGTTGTGATGTAGCAGAGGCGGGCCTTGTTGATGCCCCAGAACCTCTGCCATGTTTCAGAAGCACTGTCTTCAACGCAAATGAAAAACAAGAAGAGGGTTTTGGTTGTCTTGTCGTAGACCGGGCAGGGATTCATGGGGCGACGTCCACCAAGATGTCCCTTCTCCACCACCTTTCTGGACTCGGACCACTGCAAAGAGACAATGCCAAGTTAAAACAGATGATACAGCAATGAAACAGTATGCAGGCTTTGGAGGATTACCTGAACACTTATTTCATGAGTGAGTTCCTCTTTCATCAGCGTTCCTGTTTTCATAACCAGATCCTCTGTACTGGCATCGTTTGAGGTTCTCCTCTTCTCTGCAAAGGCCAGCAGAACCTTTTTTTCTGGGTGATAGAACAGAGCAGGAATCCTGTACACCTCATCGTTGTTGGAGAGAAAGACGGTGCTCCGCTGCTCATAAGTCCCAAACGCTTTCCTGTCCATGATTTTCACCTGTGGACAAAACAGTCGAACAGTATATTTTATCAGGCAAAGTCCTGCTACTGTTAGGGAGGAGACTTTACGACAGGGAAGATAAGCAATAAGTGCTATAATAAGATGCCTTGGTTATAGGAAAACAAGGTTAAAGTACGATGCAGTTAGCTTTAGTGTGATTATCTAGAATAAAGGGCAGGAAAAGGGGCGGGCATGTAGATAAGATCCACAGCTTATCATATCAGTAATAGGTGACATATCTCCAAAGAATAATAAATTAAACACTAGGACACTGTCTGTGTGTCTGGTCGGTCAGCGCCGAACAAACCGGCTAATAAATCCTATAAACTGGATAATTTAACCAAATTCCATTCAGTTTATTTCTATAGCACCAATTCACAACACATTTCACCTGAAGGCACTTTACAGTTCAACCAGATCATCCAGTCAGATTGATTCAACGTTTTCTATCTAAGGAAAAACAGTTGATTGCTTTAACTCATTGACTCAAAGGCAATCCCTCACACTAAGCATGGTTGTAGCGACAGTGGAGAGGAAAAACTCTCTTTAAACAGGAAGAAACCTCCAGCAGAATCAGGCTCAGTGTGAGTGGCCATCTGCTGAGGCCGACTGGGGTTCAAGGAGACAGAAGCAGAGATACAGAAATAAAAGGAACTTGTCAACCAGAAACAATCTTGGCAGTATCATTAACGGATTTTCTGCTTCAGGTAAAGAGGCCAAAGTGAGATTCGTTTGAACTGAAATCCTCAGTAGATCCTCGACTGCTAATTTGAAACATTGATCCAAAGATTTCTGCTCAAATCCACTTTATGTTGTTGGTTTTAAGGATAAAATGATATAATCTTCTGACATGGGAGCTAACAGTCCTTCTAGGGCTAAATTTAAACAGCTTCTTTAAAGACCACAAACAAACCTTTGAGGAACATTATGCACTTTATCCTACGTCAATAAAATTGTCCCTATCTTCTATTTTGATTGAGAAAACCTTTATCTCAGCTGAGCTCCTTCACCGTACCTCTAGGCCACTTCAAGTCCCTGATTGGTTGTCGAAACGCAACTAAACACTAAATCTCAGATTTTCTGACTCCAGCAACAGTCGCTGCACATCCATCACCTTAATTAGACCTTTCGCATTGTTAGAAGCATGTCTGTCGAACCGCTTTGCATCATCCTGAACAGGCCTTTACATTGGAATGAAATGTAAATTAATCACACCTGCTTGTGGAAATGTATTCTATGTCAAAATGAAAGCTGTTCTGGTTTTGTATTTACTTTGACTCTAAAACCGAACCCATGGCCACACCTGATCAGGGGTATTGATTCACTTACATTTATTTATTCATTTGGTCACAATGATGCATGATTGAGTTAAACACCAGAATTTCACCACTGGGGGAAAATAAAGGGATTTTCTATTGTATTGTATTCTATTCTATTCTATTCTATGCATTTGTTGTTTTTTTGTAATTGTAATTGTACTGATTTTTTTCATATTTCTATCCTCCCTCTTCTCATTTGGGTTTGTGATCATTATCAAATATTGTTTTCCTGGTAGTTTTCCCCTAACAAAGATGGCAGCTGGAGCGCAAAGCATCATAAACAGAAAATATTATATATATAAATATTATAATATACTGACTACTTCTAGAGAAAAATTCTCTAGTTTCTTCACTTTAAGTTGCTTTTTTGATTTTGATTTCCCTCTTTGCTTTGGTCAGAGGTGTTAAAATTACTCATAATCTTTACTTAAGTAAAATTAAAGATACTAGTGTAAAAAAAACACCTCTGTTAAAAGTAAAAGTACTGACTGAACTCCTTTATTTAGGTAAATATAGAAATTACAGGTTGTTTATTGAATTTAAGTACAAAAATAATATAAATGAATAAAAAACAAGGTTTTACTTTCATTTTTCTTTTGATTTTCTTTTTTTTCAGATTTTCTGAGTTTTATGAATTGTCTTCCTCTCAAATTGTGTTTCAGCGATCCCATTCTCTCCCTTCAAGCCCAAACACTCATTATCGACGTACATTGACAGTGAAAATGTTGCTAGCGTCCAGCTGACCAGTAGAAATGTGTTTTCAACCCTTACCCCAGAGGAGAGCCCGCCCCCAGGAGTGAAATTCATAAAATCAATCTAAAAAAATAAATAAAATAAAGTAATAATAATTTGAAAATATAAAATCTCTATTTATTTTGTAAAAAAAAACAACTCATTTTTGGTGGGGGAAAAAAGTAATTTGAACGTTCAAAACCTGTAAAAATGATTGAAAAAATTTAATATAAAAAAAAAAAATCAATAAATGAAACAAAGTTCCTCTCAAAATCTTTTTTTTGTTCAAAACTTTCTTACAGTTTCATATCTCAATGACAGTTTTTCAGATTTCAATTTACGAAACATGTTTGTTGCTCAGAACAATAATGGAACAAAATTCACTCCATATCCTTTAGGTCATATCTTTGCTCTATTGGTTATTTTCTACTCTTATCAGAGCATAAATAAAAATGCTCTCAGATTGGAGTTGTTTTAAAGAACTCTGTTGTTGCATGATTGCATAACTGGAGTCAAGATAGTGAAGTCAAACGTTTTGAGGTTTTATCTCATGAGCAGAGTTTGTGTTTATGTGGCTCAGCTCCATGCAGATAAACATTTATGTTATAAAACAGTATAATGCATTGAGGTATTGTTTATTGCTTCTCTTATCATGAATGCATTAGAGACCAGAAATCTGTGGCAGAAGGTATGTTGCTCAAACATGGTGAAGAATCAGGTTCAGATTTCTTCCTTTTTTTATTCTGAATATTTGAATATTTGACAAAAACACTCTGTTCTATAAATTACCAATTTTAATACTTTGCTCAAAAAATAACAAACAGTTTTATGGGTGTTTTTTTGTGGAGAAAAACATAATGAAGCTTGAAAATATCAAAGGTCCTGGACTTTAAACTCAATAACAGACGGTGATGGAACAAAATATTGTATTTAACAAAAACTCCCATAATTTCTGGAAATGAGCATGACTCACATTCAGAGTAAACATCATTCCTTAATATAATTTATAATGCAAAGGTGTAATAATGCAACATGCAAAAACATAAAAATAATAATACAATACACTGGATGACAAAGGTATATGAGGATTCGGGCAAATGGTGCCCATCTACATGGGCACCATGAAGGTTTCTGTCTTTTTTAATGAAGAAAAGACAGAAGTCATGGTCTTTGGTGGCACATCTGTGAACCGGTGTGAACTGGTTCAAAATGCTGCTGCACGTCTTTTAACTGGCACACGCAAGTACGAGCACATTTCACCTATTTTAGCTTCACTCCCCTGGCTGCCCATCCATTTTAGGATTCATTTTAAAATTCTTTTATTTACTTTTAAAGCCTTGAATGGCCTTGTCCCATTTTACCTCTCTGAGCTG
Source organism: Cyprinodon variegatus (assembly GCF_000732505.1). NCBI lineage: Eukaryota > Metazoa > Chordata > Actinopteri > Cyprinodontiformes > Cyprinodontidae > Cyprinodon > Cyprinodon variegatus. The sequence continues at coordinate 264,172 of NW_015151295.1, read as the reverse complement.
C
>NW_015151295.1:260122-263687 GCF_000732505.1 Cyprinodon variegatus | reverse complement strand
CTCAGCAAAAACATAAAGCTAAAGCAGCAACCAACTGCAGGAGAGAGAGCCTGGAGGATGTGGTTAAATCTAGGAGGGTGACCCTCATTAATAGTCTGCTGTTTTACTGCTCCAGGTTTGTGTTATCATATTTAGCAATGTTCCATTTCTCACTGAGATAAAAACTTTAGTTAATGATTGTCATTAAGACCCAAAACAATATGTTATAAAGTTATCATTTTCTGCACTGTCATCAACTCACAAACTTCTCTGCTGGTTCATGTGGAATTTCACTTTTGAATTACACTGGATTCAAAATAAAAGCAACCTAACGCCATGTCTGAAAAAGCAAACCCTGTATGGAGTGAAATTTTATTCCATTATTGTTGCAGGCAAAAAAATGTTGTGTTAATAGAAATATAATTATGAAGATAAACTAGAAAAAATAAGTCCAGTGCTACGCCCCACTGCTGGTCTGGGGGAGTGGGGGCATAAATATACAGGCAGAAACCGGTAAGAAGAGTTGCAGGCAATAAACAAACAAAAGGAGGATAGATGAGGGTTCTGTGAAATTAATAATGAATTTTAATGCCAGTTAAGGCCTTAATTTAAAAAAATAAGAATTAATTAATTAATGATTTTTAATGACCAACAGAAACCCTGAATATTTATAAAACTAGAGCTCCTCTGAGTAATTCCTTTATAATCGCATTTAAACTTTATGAACTGGGAATAAAAATACAACATAACAAAAATTATAGTCAGACGGACTTGATTAGTTTGAGTTTGTTTTTATCAAAACACCTGAGCTGCTTTGATGAGCTCCGATAGCTCAGAGAAACAGCAGATCCCAGGATGTTCTCTACATCCAGCCTTTTCCTCTGCTTGGTTTGATGTATGTCAAAGCTGAAGACTCAAACATATAATAAAAACTTAATTATTGTTTAATAAATGCTTGCTTATTTTTTTTCAACTGGGTCCTCACAAAGCAAAACAAATCCCAGCCCTGCTTTATTTTACTACATAAGAAATAAAATATTTGCCTCTTGCAATGCCCTGGTGGACCACTAGGGGTATGTGTACCCCCAGTTGTGAAACACTACTTTACAGAAGATTAGAATATAAATTATCAAAGCATGATTTCTACAATTTACAGTGTGTTTTTAGAATGTTATAGCTCCTCCCTCACCTAACAATATATAGCAGATGGATTTGGGGTGCGTCTTATATGAAGAAAGCAGGACATGATATGTTCATTCATTTTATCTCTATTCTCCCCTTCTGGGCGTGTGTCCATTTATTCATGTACAAAAAAAAGAGAAAAAAAACAATTTAAGGTCAGATTGCCATATCCTTCAATAAAACACCAAAAAGTAAGTCATTAAATGTTTTTTTTGAACATGACTAAAGGGATACACGCCCGTTGAGGGAGCTTTAAGAGTATTTTTCGTACAAAACTAAAGGGATAAATGGGTATTGACTATGGGTATGCTGGCCTGATCGGGTATGCTCACCTGACAGAACACCACTCCCTTAGATTACTGACATAAGAATCAGGTAACCTAAGGTGGGCATTTGGTTGGCAGCAGTAATTCCTTTGATCTGTCAGGACTTTAAATGATAAGTAGTCAGCCAACCCAGATATGAGACTGGCATCCATTAGAAAGCTTTTTAAAGTAGGGTGACCAGATGTCCCCGATTTCCAGGGACAGTCCCCATTTTCTACCACCTGTTCCCGGAAATGTTCACGATTTTAAAGTTTTATGAATGAGGGGGGAAAACGTTTCATATAAACTTTTACTATGGTAGAAAGAGTGTGTGAGCATGCTGCACACAGAAACAGCTGTTAACGTATAGATTCAATTCAATTCAGTTTATTTCTATAGCACCAATTAACAACACATCATCTAAGGCACTTTACAGTTCACCAGATCATCCAGTCAGATTGGTTAAAAGTTTTCTATCTAAGGAAAACCGGTTGATTGCATCGACTAATTGACTCCAATGCAATCCCTCAAACTAAGCATGCTTGTAGCGACAGTGGAGAGGAAAAAATAAATTTTCCAGTCATGCGAGAATCTTTTGATCGGGCCAACTTTCAGCCTGATCGTGAGTCGTGTAGTGTACAGGGGGTTACGAGCGGGGATCAGCCTCTCATGATCACCTCCCGCTCAGGAATTGTGAGGTCAAATCAAACATGTTTGATATTCTCCCGACCGTCGTGGGCAAATTGCTCAGGGTGCATGTGCAAAGAAGGATTTTTATTTTTCCACTCAGATGTAAACACTGCAGCAAGGCAGGGATGCAATGATTGAAATGGAGTTCTTTCTGTAAAATTGACAGACACTAGTAGCCACGTTTGCTCAGCCATGTCTTTGTCCAAATATGTCGCCGTTTCTTTTTAGGGCTTTCAGCACAAAATTGCACAAATTGCCAAGGAAGCGCGTTTCACTATAGTGAGCTTCATATTCCTCTTCTATTTGTTTGGCTTCCAGATAGACGAGTCCGCGCAGCTCCATCTCACTGCGGAGCTGAGTCCGACGTGGTTTTTAGTCGTGCAGTGTGAGCAGGGAGATCGCATCAGAGCGTCGGGCTTAACATAAATCGTGAGCTGTGAACGCACACTGTAGGACTAATGCGATTATCGTACAGTGTAAGCAGTAGCTACGTGCAACGATTAAAAAAAAAATTGCACAGTGTATGCCCGGCTTTAACAGAAAGAAGTATGAGCAGCCATCTGCTGAGGCCGACTGGGGTTCAAGGAGACAAAAGCAGAGATACAAAAAGCAGCTGTAAAAGGCGACCCCGTCCAGGAAACGCACAGCCAGTCAGACGAGCACCGAGCCAGCTCCCTTGTCAGAGAATGAAGAGAGCACATCCAGCCAGTCACAGTCAGAGAAACAGGACTACACTGGAAAAACAGGCCAATCTCCAACATCTATAAACAAAGGCCTTGATGGCAGCAGCACATGTTTCTCTCCGGGATGGAGTCACAGAGCAGAACATTAGAGATTGAACTAACAGATTCTACAGAGTGGGAGAATAGAGATAGAATGAAGCAGAATGATGAAAAAAGGGTCCCTATGTCCTCCAGCAGTCTAAGCCTATAGCAGCATTACTAAAGAGATAGCTCAGGATAACCTGAGCCACTCAGAGAAGGAGCAGACTGCACCACTTTTAAAACAGACGAGGAAGTTCGTTATCACAGTCGACTGGACGCTGCTGCCCAGTGTTACCCCGAAATCCCACATCCTTGTTAACAACCTGCAGCGCTCCAGACCGCCTGCACAAAGCAAAGCCTACAGCCTCCGCTGTTCCTCCCGTCTTCCTCTGCTCCCACTTCCTCAGAGCTCGAGGAGAGCGTGCACGATATTATTATTAAATTCATAGGAGCAAAACATGCGGAAATGAATGCTTAATTTAATGTGACATATTAAAAAAATCCCCATCAGCATCCAGCTTATGTGCAGTTTCTGCCCAATTATTTTCTTTTCGTTGTGGATTTTTGTAACAGGGATAACTAGGATCATATAATCTTTACATTTACATCCTATCAAAAATAATAACAGCTATACTTGTAATGACA
>NW_015151295.1:259381-259781 GCF_000732505.1 Cyprinodon variegatus | reverse complement strand
AAAAAATGTTTTTCAATCGTATATGTATATATAAAAAAATTCATTTTAATTTTTTTGTAATGGAAAAAGAGGGAAATTCCCACAGGCTCCATTAATGCCACAGACTCTATTAATGCAAACTGGCCTGTCCCTGAACACAATGTTATGACCGAATGACCAGATGGCACTATAACCACTATCTATGAGTAATTTAATTATCTTAGGAAATGGCAGAGGCACATTCCCGGATTTCACACTTGATTTTTGTTTAAATATTAATGTAAAAATGGATGAAAGCATCACCGTCCCCATTCCCTTTTTTAATTTTCATAAAACTTATTTATTTTTACCTATGAGCTGGAAATGTCCCCAGATTAGATTGTAGAAATCTGGTCACCTTATTTAAAAGCAGGAATTCCGA
>NW_015151295.1:256625-258218 GCF_000732505.1 Cyprinodon variegatus | reverse complement strand
TGTTTCTCATAGTTATGGCTTTCTATTTGGCATTTTTTTTTTATTTCCAGTGGCGGAAACGGGCTTCCATAGAACAGTGATAAAAGGTAAATAACATAAAAGGACATGTGTTATGCAGAGGTGCAGAACCATGAGTGGTTTGTTTTGAAGAGATCCAACAAAGATGGGCGTGAGCTTCTCTTCGTCTCCCGTGGCTGGGAACAAACAGACTGAAGGGGCGGAGCTTTAAAACAAAAACACTAAAGATTCCAGCGCCAACATGGCCGCCATATTAGCTGTTACCCTCTAAAGTCAAGCATGTCCTGAGCCAACATGGCCGACCATGTTGCTCAGTTGCAGGGTGAAAGTGGGCGGGACCTATGGGAGGCTGGGGGGGTCACATGATCCACACAGAGCCAAGCTGAGCAAATCCAATATGGTGGCCAGCTTGGCAGGTCTACGGTTCCTGTTGATGGTGTTGCTGCTCTGCGGGATCAGGTTCGGCGCCTGCAGCGAAGAAGCTCCAACGGTCGTAGGGCTGCGACTGGAAGACCCCACCGGCTCGGTGTGGATGAAGGGTCGGACCATCTATGCGCCGCAAGGAGCCACGTTCAAGCTTCGTCTGTTTGGGGCTAATCTGAATGGAAGCTGGCCGAGGGTCGGCTTCGCTTTGGGGGCCGGGGCAGCCGCGGGGGCGCTGGGTGATGCCCCCGACCCGTGCGAAGACGAGTCCCGCCGCAAGAAATCCGCCTTTAAGGTAGCGGAGTACCTGGAGCAGGATGAGCAGCACAGCAGGCTGCTGAGGGTGGAGGTGGAGGGTGGAAGCATCCCCGAGGGTTTGCATCACCTGTGTCTGCAGAGCCACGGCGGCTGGGAGTCCGTGGGCTCCGACAGACTGGAGGTCAGCCCGGGGTTCCCGGCGGACATCCCGCCGTGGGCTCTGGCTCTGCTTGTGGTGCTGATGCTGGTGGTGTGCGGGCTGCTGAGGACCGTGAACCTCAGCCTGCTGTGGCTGGACCCCGCAGAGCTCTATGTCCTCCACAGCTGCGGATCCGAGGAGGAGAAACGAGCCGCTAAGCGCCTGGAGCCGATCAGGAGGAGAGGGAACTTCCTGGTGAGTTTCTGAGAACCGTTGGAATCTATGGAAGCCCGTTTCTGCCACTCTAAAAAAACATATCTCATAATAATAAGATACCATTGCAAAATTATGACATATCTCCATCCATCTTCTCCGCTTATCCTGAGTTGGATCTCAGGGGTAGCAGCTTTGGTAGGGAGGCCAGGCGTCCCCCTCCCCAGCTGCCTGGGTCAGCTCCTCTGGGGAGATCCCAAGGCGCTTCCATCCCAGCAGAGAAACATAGTCCCTCTAGAGCAGGGGTAACTAATAAAAAATCAGCGGGTCCGAGTAAAGAAAATCAACAACCACTAATTCTGTTTCAATTCAGTTTATTTCTATAGCACCAACAACAGTTTACAGTTCACCAGATCATCCAGTCAGATTGATTCAAAGTTTTCTATCTTAAGGAAAACCAATTGACTGCAGCGACTCTTCAGCAATCCCTCACACTAAGCATGCTTGCAGTGACAGTGGAGAGGAAAAACTCCCTTTTAACA
>NW_015151295.1:249030-255684 GCF_000732505.1 Cyprinodon variegatus | reverse complement strand
TTAGACACTGTCGTTGGACAACATGCAGTAATTGATTGTTTTAAATCAGGTTGGGCCCGGATCCTGACCGCGGTCTGCTAATCTGTGACCTCTGGTTAAGGGGATCCAGTTCTTGCAGCATGACGCAAAGCTCATGACCATAGATGAGGGTAGGAACGTAGATCGACCAGTAAATCAAGAGCTTTGCTTTTTGGCTCAGGGCTCTCTTCTCTACAGCGGACCACTACAGGGCAGGCTTCACAGCAGATAATGCCGTGTACTGCCTGTTGATCTCCCACCATCTTCCACTCATTCGTGAACAAGACCCCAAGATACTTTAAACTGCTCCACTAGGGGTCAGTACATCCTCCCCAACCTGGAGAAGGCACTCTACCCTTGGTGGAGTCCAACCCTCAGCTGAAATGAGTCAGACTTACTACCAGCAATGCAGACCAGGCTCTGACACCGGTCATACAGAGACCTAACAGCCCCTATTAAAGGGCCCGGTACTCCATACTCCCACAGGACCCCCCCCCACAGGACCCCCGAGGAACACGGTCGAATGCCTTCTCCAGATCCACAAAACACATGTAGACTGGTTGGGCAAACTCCCATGCACCCTCCAGGATCCTGCTGAGGGTGTAGAGCAGATCCAGTGTTCCACGGTCAGGAGGGAAAACAACAGATATCTCCTAGTAATGGATAGCTAAGTCATAATTATAAAATATTCAGGGTTATTTTTAATAAGAGTGGTGGGAGGGGCTTCCATAGAGAGCAGAGAAGCACCAGCAGAGAGGTTTTTCCATTGGCTGTTTTCTTTCCTTCTTGCTAACAATCCTCTCTCTCCCATCCAGACGTGCTCGCTGCTGTTCCTCTGCGTCCTGGGTCACTCTTTCCTGGCGGTGCTCCTCTACTGGGCGCTGGACTCCATCTTCTCGGCGGCGTTCACCAGCGGCTTTCTGATCTTCTTCCTGGCTGAGCTGGCTCCTCACATCCTGTGCTCCGGGTACGGCTTCCAGCTGGCGCCTGGACTCACCTGGCTGGCCCAGGTCTGCATGGTGCTCACCTGTCCCCTGTCCTGCCCTCTGGGGCTCATCCTGGACCTGGGCCTGGGGAGAGACATCAGCACCTGTGGGATACGAGAGAGGGCTATGGAGATGATCCGCGCCAGCGTCAACGATCCCTACAGGTAGTATAGATCGGGGATATTTATTAGAAACTCAGGCACCAACACCAGTGGTTCCCAATGTAAGGGTCGGAGACCACTATAGCTCCATTTCCACTAACCTTTAGAAACTGTGCTGAGATCGGTCTGAGCACGGAACCGAGATAACTGTTGAGTGTAAATGGGAGACAAAACTGAACCGGACCACGCCAGACACAACCGAACCGTGCTAACATGGTACTAGTTCATCAGTAGGTCTCAGCGCGGTTCAGTTCTAGCTCAGTTTTCATAAACAAAGACCGCATGAGCAGACCGCTTCATCTCCTTACAGTGAGCCACAATAGGGCTTGGGCGTCATGACGTAATTACTTTGCGTGGCCGCCATGTTGATGGCCTCTTTTACCGCTGCTCAGACTACTGCCCATGACTACCGCGTACTGTACTCCCTCTCAGCCGTGTTTTAATTTGATTAATTTCACCTTAACTTGATTTCAACCATGGTAAACCGTTGCTGTATTGTGGGCTGTAACAGCGCAACACATGATCACCATGGGAACAACATAGAAAATGGGTTAACTTTCCACCTTTTTCCTGCCTGGAGGCGCAACCACGGAGACTAAGTGTCAGAGATAAAGAGTCGTTGGCTAGCTCTATTTAATGTGTCCAAGTAAATTCCAGATCCTTTTTGGGATTTTAACATCTTTTTTCTCTCTACTTCTACGTCTCTTTGTTCAACAACAACGTTGTATCAGAGCTATGTTTATGTTCGCGTAGCCATCAACATGGCCGCCACGTCCCAAAATGCAACGCGTATCCCAAGCCCTATTAACATGACATTTCAGACATTCATAAAAATCCTAGCTTCCCTATCGAGCCACAAGATGTCCAGTGATGCTTCTGCTTATCAGTGTGATGAACCTCAACGTCTATCCTTGTTTCCTGCATCTGGAAGCCCTGATAGACTAGCGTTAGTCGTATCCACTTCCCAAAAGCTGACTCTGTCAAGTAAATCCACCAAAGGCTGCTTTCTTCGCCTGACTCGCTGCAAACTTCCTGAACGTTACAGGCACCGCCATGTTGGTTTGCTTGTTTCTTTCCAGAGGGCAGTAGTACCGTCGATCGCCACTAGGAGGTGATGAACCATGCTAGTGTCATGTGTGAAATGGTCGTAAGGAATCAAGCTCGTCACGGATCGGTTTTCAGAGGGTAGAGTAAACGGGGCTATTGTGTGTCATAAAACTGTCTGTGTGGGACACGAAAGGAGGATAATTCTCATTTCAGTCACTATGACGATAAGATAATAAAATTCCTGTAAGAAATCAAATCTTTTAAAGGCAGAGTTTTTAAACTAAACATCTAAACGAAACTATAAAAGCACACATAATACGCCCTGGCTCCCTTCCATGTTACTCTCCATTGTTTACTTTCCTGATATCAGTCATAGTGGTGACATCATCAAAGCTAACGTGATGCTTCAGCAGACATGCAGCCTTTTTTGCCAATGGGATGCTGGTGGTTAGCTAGTCCAGTGCTAGCTAAACCTGCATTAACCCAATCATTTCAGGCTTTCTATGGTTATAAACATTCTCAGCCAATGTTAGCCCCTTTTTAAAAATAGTCTAAAACTAGGCTGATATCAACCAACATGTGTCTCAGAAGGGGGGTGGGGTGATCATTTGGTGTTTTGGGCATGTGACAGTGATGCAGCAGGGGGGGGATGGGTGTTAAACTACTATGTCAGCAGGGTGGCTGCTTTTTGACATGGGGATGTAAACAAGTAATCAAGTTACAAATAATTGTCGTTTAATAGTTTAGTACATTAAAATTTGTTCCATCCGATTAAAAGGTCAATGTTGTTACGTTTCTGCCATCTAAACTGGAAAAATTAACCAATCCAGTTTTTGGATTATTTACATTGTTTTATGGAGAAGGATGCAAACTGAACTTTTTAAGGTTCTGTTTGTAAATATAAACAATGGATAAACTCCTCAGGTTATCACCTAGAAAGCGCCCATTTAGCGGTGCTGCATGGCAGAGCAGCATCAGTGTCTCTGCTGTGTTTGGAAGGTCCGATGACAAAAAAGGGGAGGACTTTAGGCAAAACGTTTGAAACGTGATAGAAAAAGACATGCTAGTAGTTAGCATGGTAGGCTTTTGTAATTTAATGCACTTGATGGAGGCACATTTCCCAGCACTGAATGCAAGATTACGCTAACATAGAGTGCTATATCACAGTTAGTGTCCACTTGATTGAAACAAAGTGGTAAATAATCAGCAAGTGAACCATTGAAATTACTTTCTGTCAGTGTGTTTACTGTCTGTCTGTTTTCTATCGGTCTTTTTTTCTCTGTCCATCTGTGTTCTGTCTGTTTTCTATCTGTTATTGTTTTTTTTNTTCTTCGCCTGACTCGCTGCAAACTTCCTGAACGTTACAGGCACCGCCATGTTGGTTTGCTTGTTTCTTTCCAGAGGGCAGTAGTACCGTCGATCGCCACTAGGAGGTGATGAACCATGCTAGTGTCATGTGTGAAATGGTCGTAAGGAATCAAGCTCGTCACGGATCGGTTTTCAGAGGGTAGAGTAAACGGGGCTATTGTGTGTCATAAAACTGTCTGTGTGGGACACGAAAGGAGGATAATTCTCATTTCAGTCACTATGACGATAAGATAATAAAATTCCTGTAAGAAATCAAATCTTTTAAAGGCAGAGTTTTTAAACTAAACATCTAAACGAAACTATAAAAGCACACATAATACGCCCTGGCTCCCTTCCATGTTACTCTCCATTGTTTACTTTCCTGATATCAGTCATAGTGGTGACATCATCAAAGCTAACGTGATGCTTCAGCAGACATGCAGCCTTTTTTGCCAATGGGATGCTGGTGGTTAGCTAGTCCAGTGCTAGCTAAACCTGCATTAACCCAATCATTTCAGGCTTTCTATGGTTATAAACATTCTCAGCCAATGTTAGCCCCTTTTTAAAAATAGTCTAAAACTAGGCTGATATCAACCAACATGTGTCTCAGAAGGGGGGTGGGGTGATCATTTGGTGTTTTGGGCATGTGACAGTGATGCAGCAGGGGGGGGATGGGTGTTAAACTACTATGTCAGCAGGGTGGCTGCTTTTTGACATGGGGATGTAAACAAGTAATCAAGTTACAAATAATTGTCGTTTAATAGTTTAGTACATTAAAATTTGTTCCATCCGATTAAAAGGTCAATGTTGTTACGTTTCTGCCATCTAAACTGGAAAAATTAACCAATCCAGTTTTTGGATTATTTACATTGTTTTATGGAGAAGGATGCAAACTGAACTTTTTAAGGTTCTGTTTGTAAATATAAACAATGGATAAACTCCTCAGGTTATCACCTAGAAAGCGCCCATTTAGCGGTGCTGCATGGCAGAGCAGCATCAGTGTCTCTGCTGTGTTTGGAAGGTCCGATGACAAAAAAGGGGAGGACTTTAGGCAAAACGTTTGAAACGTGATAGAAAAAGACATGCTAGTAGTTAGCATGGTAGGCTTTTGTAATTTAATGCACTTGATGGAGGCACATTTCCCAGCACTGAATGCAAGATTACGCTAACATAGAGTGCTATATCACAGTTAGTGTCCACTTGATTGAAACAAAGTGGTAAATAATCAGCAAGTGAACCATTGAAATTACTTTCTGTCAGTGTGTTTACTGTCTGTCTGTTTTCTATCGGTCTTTTTTTCTCTGTCCATCTGTGTTCTGTCTGTTTTCTATCTGTTATTGTTTTTTTTTCTCTGTTTTCAGTCTGTTTTCTGTCTGTCAATGTGTTTTCTGTCAGTATTTTTGTTGCACACGATGCTCCGTCCCAGTTAACTGATTGAAATGGGGAGTGCATCCTAGTGGTTAGGGCATAGGGCGTGGAATCCTGAGGTTGTGAGTTTGAAACCCACTCCCACAGACTGCCACTCTGGCTCTCTGAGCAAGACCCTTAACCCCACACTGCTCCCCGGGCGCTGCACAGCGGCTCCCCAAGCGATGGGTTAAATGCAGAGAGTTAATTTCTGCATTGTGAGATCAATAAAGATCAATGTATTTATTTTTTTATTCGAAGCTTCTACTTTGAAAACGTCCGGTTATCAAATAAACAAATATGTGTGGGGTTGGTTACTCCCCCACATATTAAGTGGACTCCAGTTTTTAATGGTGATGTTGAACAGCTGTTCAACAAAGATATTCGTAGGTCAGCTGTGGTATTTATGACTCTTATTCTGAAGGTTTGGAGGAAGCTGTGTCTCAGCTCTTCTTTGGCATTGACACTTTAGGTGGATACAGTCCTCTAACTGATTTCAGCTGAAAGCTAGTTTTTATTTGACAGCCTTAATGACTTAATCTTTGACTCAGAGTTTGCTTTAAGCCTGAAGTGGAAATGTCACCTTGGGGGATGATTAATAAGCTGAGCTGAAGTTTCTTATGTAGCACACCTGACCTCGACTGGGAAGCTAACCATTTCAAGATGTCGCTACACAGACTTCTACCTTTTTAAAGTTTAACAACAGATTTAAAACGTAACTATGACTCCTGGGTCAGAGGGACGTGTTGAGCCGCATTGTGAAAATGAGAATGTTTTGTGTGACTTTGTGCAGAGGTGAACTGAAACCCGTTTCAGTTGATCAGAGACACGTTTGAACTCGTCATCCACAGACTGAGTGCATCTTTCCAAGGCAGGAACATTTTCCAGGAACCAGGGAGTTTTCTTGGAGGAAAAATTACCCCATAATATATTTAACCCAGTAAAGTTTCCAACATGGATAGTACATCTAGGCTAACACCTAGAGCTAGGTGGAGGGACAGGACTAAAGCTTTAGTTGAAAAGTTTCAGTGTGTTTTGCACCAAGTCCATTGCTTTAGGCTTTAGTTATTTAAAAAATAGGCTTTTAAAAGGTACATGGTTGCATTACCTGCCTATACCTATAGACAAAAATCCAGTTAATGATGATAACATACGGCTATATACTCAAAGCTTCTGTCCTGATGGTGTTTAGACTGTCTTTTTTGAGCCTAAATAGAATCCCAGCACCGATCCTGATGAGAAGCTATAAACAGACGTGGCGCCATCTGCTGGAAGTACTGCTGAACTACCAGAAAGCTAGATGATGGCCTGGAATGCCTGGAACGGAAAATATACAACTTTGATAATATGCTTTAAAAGTGGGGCTTCAACTAACACCTATTTTGCTAAAGAATTAACTTGAGGATAGTTTTAAATTTTTTATAAGATCATTTTACGCAGATTTTGAACCAGGAGAAGCTAAAACTATTCCCCTTGATGACTTCTGGATATAATCTATTATTGGGGTGGATGCAAAATGTTTTCATCTTTTTCACAATTTTGCTGTTTTGAGCAGGTTCCTCATTCTGCTAAATGCATGTTTTTTGAGACTGCTTAACAATTAAGTTATTTAAATTCCAAATTAGCTGATTATTTCAATGATCCATTTATCATGATTAATCTATGACTATACGTCGCTCCGGAGTTTA
>NW_015151295.1:243569-248677 GCF_000732505.1 Cyprinodon variegatus | reverse complement strand
CATGGAATCCGTGTTCTGATAACTGGAGCGTGGTAGGCTACTGCTGGAAGACCGCATTGTTTCATTTCATGAACGAGCGTGTGAGAAGCAGTGATAACGCGCCAGTTACCCTGTTGCCCGCCCTGGTTGTTTTAAATATCACCACTGCTATCATTAATACTATCATTACTCTGCTTTTCTCTGATCCCAAACCAGTTTTTCACCGCATCCAAACTGTTGTTCAGCTGCCCTATTGCCATTTTCCACTGCATATTCAATCACTTTCAGCTTGAATTCAGCAGTATATAAATTTCTTTTGGGTGGGATATTTTTATTCAGTCGCTGTTGTTGTAATGCTCATTTTTGTTTGGGTAAGTTGTAACGTTTTTTCCTTTCAGTGGTATTAATAAAATACATGTATACATGTATAAGCTTCAGCTCCAGCTTTAGTGAACTCCAGCTTTTTTCCCCGAGAAACTCCAGATTTATCATTCTTGGAATCAAATATCTCCTCATTGTAGAGAACAAATGTCCCAAATTTACACATTTTGACATTTATTTTCCGCATTAAAGCTGCTGAACTAATGAAGAGCCTGGGCTCAACTCCTGCAGAACTGAAATAAAGAGCTGAAAAAGCCCCGTCTTTCATTAGAAGCTCTTACTGCTGCGAGTCAACAAGCTAACGGCAGCTAGCATTCTTCTTCGTCCTTACTCCAGGGGTGATATCTAGAGCTCCCCCTGCAGGTTTGGTGGAGGACAGTTCAGTAGATATCAGCAGCTTGTAGCTCAGTGTGGTTAGTTATGGTGGAGTATAAGGGCCAGGCTAGAGATTTTTTTTCTTTTATTATAACTTGTAACCTTACGAGAATAAGGTCGTAATATTACGAGAATGAGGTTGTAACAGTACGAGAATAAAGTCGTAACAGTACGAGAATAAAGTCGCAACGGGAATAGTCATAAAATTAAGAGAATAAAGTCATAACATTACGAGAATAAAGTCGTAACATTATGAGAATAAAGCCGCAACGGGAATAGTTATAAAATTAAGAGAATAAAGTCATAACATTATGAGAATAAAGTCAAAACATTATGAGAATAAAGCAATAAAATTATGAGAATGAAGTTGTAACATTACGAAAATGAAGTCAGAACATTACGAAAATGAAGTCGGAACATTAGGGAATAAAGCCGTAACATTAGAGAATATAGCCGTAACATTACGAGAATGAAGCCGTAACATTACGAGAATGAAGCCGTAACATTACGAGAATAAAGCCGTAACATTACGAGAATAAAGTCGGAACATTACGAAAATGAAGTCGGAACATTAGAGAATGAAGCCGTAACATTACGAGAATAAAGCCGTAACATTACGAAAATAAAGTCGGAACATTACGAAAATAAAGTCGGAACATTACGAAAACGAACTCTGAACATTAGAGAATAAAGCCGTAACATTACAAGAATAAAGTCGTAACATTGCGAGAATAAAGTCGTAACAAGAATAGTCATAAAATTACAAGAATAAAGTCGTAACATTATGAGAATAAAATTACAAGAATAAAGTCGTAATATTAAGTGAATAGTTGGTAAATTACGAGAAACAATATGTATTTTATGACAGCTCCTACAAGAAGCACTTTCTTCCCTAAAATGAGGAATGTGGAGCATTATGTGAAGTTATACTTCTATGGACTTTTAGCAGCAGCATCAAACTGGGCAGCAGGTCAAAGGACTCAGGTTGCTGATTGGTGGAGCTGGTCGGCCGCCATATGCGGGTCGGAGCTCGAAGCTTTCTTTCTGAAACAGGTTGTGGTATGATGACTTCATTGTCGTAATAATACAGCTGTATTCTCCTAATGTTACGACTTTATTCTGAAAATATATGTATGTTTCCAGTTTAATAAAACTAAAATTGTGGGTTTGGCTCATAGTGAGGTGTGCTTTATAGTTGTAATGTGGTAATTGTTTTTAATCATATTAACATAATACTGCCTCCTGCCCTTTACAAACCTAAATTTGGTTACATTATATATCACAAATTAGTGGCACCACAATGGAAAAGGTGTTTTATATGAGAGCAAAAAAAGAAAAGTACATTTCAGTGACACAGAGAGAACACAAAATTCTATTTGTCTTTGAAAATAGTGAAACATTTGAATTTAATTAAATCACTGGAAGGTTCAGACTTGATCTTGGAAAGATCTAGAACTTCTTTGAGAGAAACCAAATGTTTGCTGTAAATGTGTGTTTTCCTGGCAGTGAGTTTGTGAAGGAGGAGTTCAGCCGCGGGATGCTGCGTACCAAGACGGTGGAGGACATCCTGACTCCTCTGAAGGACTGCTTCATGCTGCCCAGCTCGGCCGTCCTCGACTTCTCCACCATGTCGGAGATCATGCAGAGCGGATACACCCGGGTGCCCATTTATGAGGAGGAGAGGTGAGAGCGGAGCGTAAGCGCTGTCAACATCTGTCCACATCAGGGTTGGGCCATTACCTCGTTTTAAGAAAAGATGTGAGCCATCTTTAGCTTTTATCTGTGACCAACTGGATTCAATATTTTAGTGCCATGAGCCTCCAGCTTCACATGTAAACAATCTGCAGTAGCTTTACTCCAACACCAGAGGGTGCCATAAACACCAACAGAATCCTAGTTTTACCTTGTTAAAACATTTTTTCCAACCATATATACATTTCATTTAAATAAATCAGTTACACACAATTAAAATATGTTAAATACAAATAACATAATTATGGAAAATGTAAAAGATAATTCAGTATATCCTTTCATGTTTGTTTAATCCTTTCTTGCTGACTGTTTAATTGAAGGTATTGTTGAGATTCTTCTAGAATTTTTTTAAAGACCCGCCCTCTCCAATTAAAAAAAAAATGGGAGTGCGTGCACGAGCCCGTTTCTCCTCGTGCACGCTCTATTAAAAGTTTCTCTTCACTATATAGAGCAGGGACTATATACAGTTGTAGCCTTACAAATTTTCCCCACTTTCCTCGATGGATCCTTGGCTGGTTCTCTACAATTTCTTCTTTAAACATCAATCTTTGTGGTAAAATATTCTTTCTGTCATGATTTGTGGACATTAAAATCTAAAGAGAAGCTTCATCTCTTGGTCAGACCCTGTAATTCAGTGAAAGGTTGGAGTCAGAATAAAAAATATGCACGCCCTGAGGAAGGCCATCGGCGGGAAGTTGGCTGGAAGGGCCATTTTGAATGGCTGTTACTGTAGTGGGTTTTATTTAAATGATCCACCAACAAATAAAAGATCGTCCTCTATACCTTTAATGGCTCCCCAAATTTCTAGCTTTTTTTTTTTTTTTTATTGTTAATGATTGATGTGTTTTGATTCCTCTGATTCCTCTATCAGGCCACTGTCCGTCTCTCCAAAGAAGTGCTATCAATGTTTTGGCTAATATTAATACTCAAATTTCAAAATATTTTTTTGCCTTTTCTTAAATTTCAAAGGGCCAAAAATCATGAATTAGTAGTAAAAAAAACTTTCATCATAAAAATAATCGTTTGTCTCGTAATAATGGTAAAAATCTAGAAAGTAAATTCCATTATTTTCCTCCGGAAGGGAAAGTCTGTTAATCCTGTTCTGTTTTCACCCAAACCTGCTGAAAGGTTTCAGCTGAAATGAATAACCTGTGATGGAAAATGTTTCCCTCTGAAATGAATCACTTCTCGTTGAAACATTAATGAACGCTGGTCTGAAGGGTAACTGATGGTCACATCTTAACTTTAGCAATAAAACCTTCAAAACGGAAAGACCAATGAAAAGCTATAAATTCAAATAACCTGTTGTTTCCATTTATTTTACTTTAATCATTCAGGGAGGTCATATCTACAGCCTGCCCTGGTTGCTTTTTTTTTTCCCCTTGTGTTTTATTGTCATTACACTGTCACAAATACAGAGCAACGATATTCACTCAGTGCATTTAACCCATCCACCTTGGGGAGCAGTGGGCGCCACTGTGGCAGACTGTGGGAGTGGGGCTTAAACTCAGGTTTCCAAGCTCAGTCCTCTAACCACTAGGATACCATTCCCCTCCTAAGGCTGGTTTATACTCAGAAACCAGGTCGTCTCTGTGTTGCAGTGAACACAGATATTCCCCCCATTTCCTCACCGCCTCGGTCGTATCTAGACCCGCTAGTTCCTGATTGGCCCTCTTGCGTTGTGGCGTGGAATAACATAGCGAAGACCACGCTTCAATATTGGACATAGATCAAAAAATATCTGCGACAATCTCACTGCGACACACTGCTGCAGGAGGATAAGCAGCCCTTTAGGATGCAAAAACAAAAAAAAAATGTAGGCAAAGATCACCAAACGTAAAGGTTTTATGACTTTTTTTTTTCCATAGAAAATCCTGCAGAACTATATATGTTTAGGATCCTGTTTTTAGTTTGTTTTGTTTTGTTTTTAGAATGTTCTCTGCCTGATCCATGATATAGATCTACTCAGTCTATTTCTATAATAAAGTTCAGTTATTTTAGGAATCTCTTTCTCAGTTTGAAGCCGTACTGTTGGATATTTGTTTTCAGGATGTAGTTTGTCCTGTTAACATGATTTACTCCAAAAAAAAGAAAAGAAAATTCAAATTTATCCACTGGACTTAGTTTCCAAGTTTGAAGGCATTTCACTTCCCATCCAGGAAGCTTTTTCAGTTCCAAAGTTGTTTGTAATTTTCTTTTTTTGCAATGACTATGACCTGGATGCCCTGGAACCTCCTTCACCAGCAACATGATTTACAGTATTTCTAACTTCCTTTTATCTCTTATACTAATTAAAGTTGCCTGTTGTGATAAAGATGAATGCCTTCATCTATTTATACACAGACTTTTCTTGTGTAGAGGAGTCTATAACAGCCTCTTAAAATTATGATAACATTTAAGTCGTAGGGAAATCAGATTTAAATATCACATCATGTGTACTCTTTATCAGACGATATTGTCTTAAAATTGAGAAAACTTAAATTTTATTGTCCTAAAATCTGTGTTTTTTGCCCTTATCTTCTGCAGGCCAGTTAGTTATACGTCAGCCTGAACACCTAAATTCAGTCAATCATTTATCAACGGTCATCTGTCAATCCAATTTTTTCGGTCATATAATAACG
>NW_015151295.1:235375-242062 GCF_000732505.1 Cyprinodon variegatus | reverse complement strand
ATCGGCTACATGAGTTTTAAAATATCGGCATATCGGATATCGGCCAAAATCACAATATCGTGCATCCCTAATTTTTATTATGTAAAGGGAGAAAGGAAAAAGCAACAAGGATTAGTCCAAAACCATCTGCAGCTCCGTTTGACTTATGTCAAAATAACCAGCCTTAAATAAAATCAAGTTCCAGATCTATCATTTTTTGGAAAAAATGCTTTTTTTTTTTTCTTTTTTTTTTTTTTTCTAAAACAGAGAGACAGGTTGGTGTCTGAATGCCACCAATCTGAGAACTGTCCCTGATGTTTGGTTTCCTGCAGGTCCAACATCGTGGAAATCCTTTATGTGAAAGATTTGGCGCTGGTGGACCCGGAGGACTGCACCCCCATGACGACCATCACCAAGTTCTACAACCACCCGCTGCACTTCGTCTTTAACGACACCAAGCTGGACGCCATGCTGGAGGAGTTCAAGAAAGGTGGGCTCGCCCCGTCGTCTCTCTAACCGTAAACATCTGCGTCACCGTCTCTATTTGTGCTCTACCTGAATGTTCATTTCCTGCACTTTTATTGTCGTTTTGTTTTACTCACTTCAGTCCTCAACATTATAAATAGATATAAAAATGTTTTAACGCCAAAGAGGTTTTCTTTTAGCAAAAGAAAAGCAGGAAGTACATTTTTCTTGTTTTTCTCATCCTATTAAGATTTGTGCTTCTCAGGGGTTTATTATTGAAGTCTGGCGGCTTTAAAATGTCTAAAAAAAATTTCTGATCATTATAGATATTTAGAAACAGTTTTAATAATAAAAAAGACTGTTTATAGATAAACAAATTAATTATGTGTAAATAGAAGACTAGCCCTCTATACTAGGAGCTTATGGAGGGAATTTTGGTCCATTATTTCAACAAGGAATGAAAACGTTTTGTAAAAGGCAAATTTGACTAAAATGTAATCCAGAAATGAAACTTAAAAAAAAAACTTCTTAATAATAATAAAAGAAAGTTTTTAAGAGTAACTTTGCTGTTTTCCTAGAGTTTATTTATTTTTTTTTTTTTTTTTTTAGATTTTAGGTTTGAAAAACATTTTTTTTTTTCTGTTTCTTAGATTGAGTTTGACAAATTGCATTTCACAGATTACAATATAAACTCTCTCTATTGACCAACAAAAAACATTCCTAGTTTCCGTTTAGACCAATAGTGAAGAATCCAATTTGTAAAACTTTTGTAAAATAAAAATTGTTAGTATATTTGTAAAAAAAAAACCCAAAACTTTTTAATCTCAATATTACTTGTATATAAAAAAAAAAAATAAGCAGCTATCTTTTTTTAGGTGTCAGAATTACCTGTAACATCATTTAAGATCAGTTTTTATTTTATTTTGCAAAGACATCAAACAGCAGGGAAATATTTCTTCTATCTCTTATAATAAATCATTTAGCATCAAAAACCATTAAAAACAATGAAATTTGATGGAATTTTAACTAAAGTGAAAAAACAAAATATAACGACTCTTTTAGAGTTAACTGTTTTTTATGTTCATGTTTTTTTAAAGACTTTGAGTCAATCTTTCCATCAGGATCAGAGAAGGAAGTGGCCCAGAGCATCACGGATCCTCTACTGTACTTAACAACAGACATTTATTCATTCATAGTTAGAGTGGAGCTCTTTCATGTTAACGATCAAAGCACACTGCCTCGCCATCAACCCCAAACCAGGAGTCTCAGTCAGCCGCTCGGTGCTCTGGTTGACTTTATGTCAGCTTTAGAGATTAAGTTTAAATTTAAAGAAATTTATGATTAAACAATTTCACCTGTTTTTTTTTCCATTCTCAAAACACATTTGTTGCATTTAATGGATCAGTTTTTACATTTTAAATGTATTTTAAAGTATATATAAAGATCAGAGCATTCCTCACTGCATTTAATTGTAGACACCACTCTGCTCATTTTAGGTTTCGGGGTTTTGTCTTTAGGATGCACTAGTCTCTGTTTAAGGTTCTTGTTTGGTTTGAAATGTGCTGGATTTCATTGCTGATTTTACAAACACCCAGTTTGTTATCCACAGGTTTAAAGAGAAAAATGCAAATTGAACTGAAATAGGTCCAGCCCTTAGTAATGGGGGTAGTTGAGGTCATTGTTGGCCTGGCTTACAGGAGCAATGTTATGATAGCTTGCTCTGGCGATGAGGTTGGAGGTGATAGTGTGGTTGGTTTTCTTCTCTCTCTTCTTATTCTAACCTCTGATGTTCATGTAGGTAACTCTCACATGGCCATCGTCCAGAAGGTGAACAACGAGGGGGAGGGGGACCCTTTCTACGAGGTGCTGGGACTGGTCACCTTAGAGGACGTCATCGAGGAGGTCATCAAGTCAGAGATCCTGGACGAGTCTGACGGCTACTGTGAGTGTCTGACAGCTCGCTTTTTCTTCTGCTGTATGGAGAGAAATTAGTTCCATTACTATTAAAAGCAAATAATATGTTAAAAAAAAGCCTAATTTGAAGAACTTTTTTTTTCTTTTAAAGGAAACTTCTAAAACCTTCTGAATCACACAAAAGTTTTGAGTTATTAATGATGTGCATGCAAATGTTTGACATTTACTTGACAGTTTGCTGATTTTATTGCTTTTCTTTGCTCTACTTTTTTTCTGAATTCTTATTCCTTCCAAATATTTTTTTAAGATTCTATCTTTTTCTTTTTTCAGATTACATTTTTTTTATATAAAGACAAACTGAAAAAATTAAATCTTAAAACAAAAACAGAATTTTTTTTGGGAAAGATAATATCTGAAAAATGTTTGTAAACACAATAATCAGAGCAAACTTTGAAAAGATAAAAGTAAAATAAAAGTGTTGACAAACAAAAAATCTCAAAGGAACTTAAAAGATATCTAAATAAATTTCAAATAAATGAATAAAATGTTGGAGAATAATATAAAAAAATGAAAGGCAATATATAATATGTAATATTTGGATAAAATCTTAAAAAACAAAACAAAAATAACGTAGAAAAGATTATATCTGAATAAGGTCTAAAAAAGTAAAAATAAAAGCATTTGAAAACATGACATTTGGAAAACAGAATCTAAAAAACGGAATACCGTTAGAATTTAGGTTAAACTTTTGAATACACATTATGAATTGCTCCTCAAAACAATTTTTCTTTAAATTAAGAACTCCCAGTTCTGAAGCTCTTCTTTGCTGTCAATAATATTGGCACAGATTTCTCCCCATACCACCTCTGCATCCCACATGTCAGTTCAAACCTGTTTCTGGTGTCGCCACACAGTGGACAGGAAGGTGAAGCGTCCGATGCCTCCTCTGGAGATCCCTCTGGAGCCGCGCGGCGCACACGAGGAGTTTTCCCTTTTCAAGCCTCCAGAGGGAGAACCCAAGATCCGCACGTCGCCGCAGCTCCTGCTGGCCACGCACCGCTTCCTGTCTAGAGGTCAGTGTGGAAAAAAATCTATAGAGACCATTTTCTGGTTAGAAAGTCACTATGCACATGTGACATGGTTCCTATTTGTAGCTATGAAAATCTCATCAATACAACACTGTGAAAATGACCAATTAAAACTTAGCAGCACAATCTGTCATCTATAAAGCAGACGGAAAAAAAGAAATGACCAAAAATGAGATGAGGTGTAAAAGATTTAGCAGGAGATAAAGACATTTTTAATGCTGCATGTTTGGATCCTTGATGTCATGCTGAGAATCGTCAAACCATCAGCTCGGTACCATGCGGCTTGTGATTGGCCATCAGAGAATTGTTCTGCCCATTTCCAACCAATAAGCTCTGGCATGTTCCATCTTCATTAACTTTAGTGGAGCCAGAGTCCCAGTTATGGTAATAGCACACACCTCCAAATTGTGCAGATGAACAGGCTCTCCAATTGGTTGGAGGAATTTGGGAATTTTTGAGGCTGCAGTTGGAATAAAAAAAGTATCCTAACAAAAAACCTTCTGATCCAAATATCCATTTGCTTTTATTTGGATCGAAACAGATCCTGAGATCACAGAGCATCTGAACGAGTCCGAAGCGATTAAAGGAAAACCTGCACTTGTTCTAAAGGATAGAATGTTCTTTATTGATTAATTTTACTGGTTTTAAAATGGTCTTAAAATCAATTAGAAGTAGAAGTAAATAATCTCAGTAAAAGGAATTGCTACTGTGGTTTGTTCATAATCAGAGCAGCGAAATCCCAGCTTTGAGCTCAATGAAGGAAAAAAATAACTAAAAATGTTCTGCAGAAGCTGACATGAATGATAAAAAAAGACAAAAGTTAACAGGAAATATAATCCTTAAAAAAAAACACTCATTCTGTGGATTGAAATTTGAAAGAAAAAAAAATGCAATCCAGAAATTACTTTTAAAAATCTTTTCATTAAAAAAAGGTTTTCAGTGTAACTTTATTTTAACTTATTATATATTTAAAAAGTGTGCTTTTTGTAGATTGAATTGTACAAATCACATTCTTGTCAAACTGTGTTTTAAACATCACATTTGCATCACTTCAAGCCAAATGCAAATCCTCATGTTCGACCAATAGAAATATTGGTGCTTATGTTCAGCAGACCAATAGAAATGTGGCTTCCTGCGTCAGCCCAGAGGAAAACCCGCCCCCAGACAAGAAGGTTGAATTGAAAAGAAAGCAATTCATAAAACTCAATCTGAAAAGAAAGCTTGAAAAATATTATAAAAAAGATCTGTTATAAATAAAATATGAGAAATCTGTAAAAAAAAGAAGAAGTTAAATAAAAAACAAAATCTGAGAAAAAAGCATCTATAAGTTGTATTTCTGGATTGCCTTTTTTCTACAAATTCACTTTTTCTATGCTCTTTGCTTCTGTTAAAATGAGGAAGTTATGTCCCCTAAAAAAGCCGTTGCGCCTCGGGGGCTTCCTCACAGTCCTTTTCCTGGGAGCAAGTTATTTACTACTCTTAACTCAAACTGGGTAAAACATATAAAAAGGACTATAAAAACAGGAGTAAAAAATAACAGAGTTTATTCCAGATCAGGTCGTTACAGGACAGAGAAAATGCTTGGACCGAGCGTCCGGCGAAGATTGAGCCCCGGACAAGGTCATCTCCTGCTTCTTTTTTTGGATGCTTAGCTGTCCGTATCAGAAACTGACACGCCATCAATGCCCTGACCTGTATGCAGCTTGCTTCTATGCCTCAGGGTTACAGATAGCTCTCCTCTAATCAGACCGGCTCCAAGATGTGCCCATATCCTGTGTATTCTTAAAGACACGAAGGCTGTCCCGATTAGATGACCTCCGTACACACAGTGACATCCACAATGTGAAAGAAGGCCTTCTACTCCATCTAATCTGGCTAACAGAATAACAATGCACATGATGTATAAATAATAAACCTAACACTTCTAACAATAATGGGACAAAATTGCCTCCATAGAAATGGAGGTAAACCCACTGAAGTTCTCTGCTTCTGTTTCCACCTTCAGAAGTGGAGCACTTCAGTCCGGCTCGAGTCTCAGAGAAGGTGCTGTTCCACCTGCTCCGCCACCCCAGCGTCAACCAGGAGGTCCCCTTCGACCACAGCAACCGGCTGAGCCCCAGCCACTACCTGTACACCCGCAACCACCCGGTGGACTACTTCATCCTCCTGCTGCAGGTAGGAAGCATCAGCAGGCTACTTTATTCGGTCTGAAAACCAGTGGGAACATGAGGGGCAGATCTTTCAGTTCTATGTCATTATTTAGCCAACTGGAGGTTCCTTTACTCTACAACAGTTCCTTTTTAATTTTGCCTGAGAAAACCAAGCTGGAGACATTTATTCATTCATTTTCATTTTAAGCAATTGGCATAAAATAAAAATAACTTTTTTATCATTCCAGCAGCCTTGTTGAGTCTCGCTGAAGGATTTCCATTTGTTTTTCAGGGCCGCGTCGAGGTGGAAATTGGCAAAGAGGGCCTTAAGTTTGAGAACGGGGCTTTTACTTACTACGGCGTGTCTGCTCTGACGCTGCCCTCTTCAGGTGAGATGTCGTCACTACAACTCAGATGCAAGCCAGTTCTTTATATAAAACCTTATTGCTATAAAACCTATTGCTCTCTGTCTTCAGCCCTGGGAGCAGCAGGGCCACTGCATTGCAGTGGAAAAGTTGTAGTTTTTCAGGGTTTAATAATAATAATAATGAATTTTATTTGTAACGCACTTTACATTTTAATTCAAATCTCAAAGTGCTACAGTTCATAAAGGGAAAATTAAAACAAAGGTTAAAAGACCATAAGATTAAAACAGAGTAAAAAACAATCATTAAAATCAATACAGTTGAAGGCATACGTAGCCTATTATAAAATCTAAAAATCAGCAATTGAAAGCATTTCTAAAAGGAAAGTTTTCAATCCTTTCTTAAAACAGTCCACCGTCTGTGGGGCCCTAAGGTGGTCTGGGAGGGGTTTCCACAGACAGGGAGCTGCGGCTTCAAAGTCCCTGTCGCCCATTGTTTTTAGCCGTTTTTTTTTCTGTGTGTCATTAAAGTCGTAGGGAAATCATATTTCAATGTCAAACCATTCTGGCTTGAAAATGTTTATAAATGTGCTCTTAATTAGACCGTTTTTTTCCCCGTTATCTTCTGCAGGCCAGTTAGTTATACGTCAGCTTCAGTGATGGGCAGTAGCGCCGCTACATGTAGCGAAGCTATTAGTTTAACTACATTTTCCAGTAGCTTGACCGT
>NW_015151295.1:231024-232480 GCF_000732505.1 Cyprinodon variegatus | reverse complement strand
CAGATGATTAAATTCAAAGCAGCAAAACATGCGGAAATGATCCAGGGTTTCCGCGGATCATTAAAAATAATTATAACTCATTAAATTTTATGGGATTTTTGGCTAACAATAAACATATACCGAACCAAACCGAAAACCGTGACCACGAAACCGTGAACCGAACCGAACCGTGGATTTTGTGAACCGTTCCACCCCTAATATATACATGTTTATGTACATATATATGAGAGTCATTGGTACTTGTTTATGTCATTGAAATTATTTCTAAGAGCATTAATAGAGCATTAAATTAGAGTTACTCATTCCTGTATAAACCCTGTTTTCTGCCTTCTTTTTATTATTTCTATTTGTGCAGGGAGTCCTTTCTTTAGGCGGATGATGTTCATTCAGATTTTGTGTTTCTGTTTATAACATACAGTTCATCAGTCTCCGGTGTCGAGCCAGCGGCATTCTCCCAGGGATCCTTTTGAGTCGACGGACGCCACCAGCCCCTCCAGCTACTGTCCAGACTACACGGTGCGAGCGCTCACTGACCTGCAGCTCATACGGGTGAGTGGATCATGCAGGAGTGGGTCTGTCCACTGGGACCTTCCCTGGCATTTAAAACTGGAAGGTATATAAAGGAAAGCTTAGATAAGATTGGTCTGTAAGGTGGGGAGTTATGGAGGGAAATCTGGTTCAATATTGTTGCAAGAAAAAAAAATGTTTTGTAAATGGAAATTTAAAGAAAAAATCCTGAATCCTAAAATGAAAATATTTTAATCAAAAAGGTTTTAAGATTAAGTCTTGGTATTTTCCTTATATTTTTTATGTTTTGTTATTTCAAATTTATAGATAATAAAAATTTTTTTTTACAGATTTTCTTCAGTTATTTAGATCGAGTTTTACGAATTACATTCTTTTTAAATTGCGTTTCCAGATCATGTTCTCTTAACCTCTGGGGGCGGGCTTTTCTTAGGAGGGAAGAGTGAAGATGCGTTTCTATTGGTTAGCGTGGACGTTAGCAACAACCTTTTTATTGGTCAATGGCGAGCGTTTATATTGGGCATCAAGAGGAAATGTGATCTGTGAAATGCAGTTTGAAAATAATGGCGTTTTTTTAACTGAATCTGCAAAACAAACAGAAAAAAAAAATATATATATATAATCTGTAAAAATATATAGAAAAGATGCAATTAAAAATAATATCAATGTTAAAAGAAATTGATTTTACTCTCATAACTTTTTATTCATCCAAAAAAAATTGCAAAATTTTATTTCTGGATTATGCTTTTATCACATTTTCAATTCCATTTCAATTCAGTTTATTTATATAGCGCCTATGGAAGTAAATCTGTGTCGCTGGGATTTGAATTAAAAATTGGTCACATGACGTGACGCTTGTGGCGCTCATACTGTAGGTAAACCAGCATGACGGAGCCGGTCATGCAAGCTAACGCTAACTCAGCGGTGAGTT
>NW_015151295.1:228207-230632 GCF_000732505.1 Cyprinodon variegatus | reverse complement strand
TCCATAAGCGCCAATTTACAACACGTCATCCAAGGCTCTTTACAGAGACAATTCAACCAGATCATCCAGTCAGATTGATTAAAAGTTTTCTATCTAAGGAAAACCCGATAATTGCATCGGTTCATTTTCATTTACAAAACTTTTTTTATTTTCTTGCAACAATAATGGAACACGATTCACTCCATAGGGAATGTGTAGTTTTAACCGATAGACTTGAGGCGTCTGATGATGTCACCGTGGATCATTGTGTTGCAGGTGACTCGTCTGCAGTACCTGAACGCTCTGATGGCGTCGCGGTCGGGCCAGAGTCCAGATCCTCCAGAGATCAAGATCCTGCCCAACAGTCAGACGAAGCTGCTCAATGACAGAAACACCACGCCAGGTAGCTTTCCTCCCAACGCTGTCTGACCTGCCGGGTCTGCTGCCTCGCCAAACCTGCCAACATTTTATTTTTTCAAATCTTTCCCTCTTCTTTCTGATGCCTTTTGCTGTGTTTTCTTTTTTAGGAATGTGCTTTCCTGTTTTCCTTCAGCGGAACTGAATTAATTTTCTCTTTCTCTTTCTTTTCCCCCTCCTTGCGTGCCTCCTCTTGTCTCTGGCCCTCCCAGAGTTCCCCGTAAACTTTTCATTCTTTGATACCATTGAGAACTACTGTTAGAGGGTTTTATGCATGAGGTAAATCCAGGCCAGCCTAGACGCTGACTGTCCTGCTCCAACGCTGACACCTTTACCTGCTCATAACACCCGTCCCCGACGAGCTTTTCTTTATTCATCTTAGGATGTTTGTGGATGTCTGAAGGCTTTTTTTTACCCCCTGAACTGTGTTTTTACCTTTTGTTTATATCAACTGTCCTCTTTGCTGTCCTCCTCCTGCTACTGTTGATATTTTGCTTCATGCTGTTCAGCCTTTGTTTCCACAAAACAAAGATGTGACGGTAATGCATTGTCTCAACAAAAAAAAAAAAGTCCACAGAAGGTGATGCCCTGGTCATCTGGTGTCCATATTGGAGGCGTCAGCAGGTCTGTAGGGGTGGGGCGACATTGTGGGATTGACTTACAGGCACAGTCTGTATGAGTTCCGCCATTGAGACTTCTACTGATCTGATTAGTCATCGGTTACTGATAAATAATAATCATTTTGTATCGATGCAACAGCCGACGATCCGATGCATCGACACGTCCGCAAGAGCATCGATTTATGTTTTTTATCCTCCAGTCTATTTTTATCTATTTGCTCCTGGACGTAATTCTGACCTATTTCGCCCTACCTCTCTTCCTTTAGCCGCTACCATCTTTCCGCTTGTACGGAAAAAAATGGCGGAGAAAAAAGAAGATGACTTACACACCCCTTCCGGGTTAAAGTCATTTTCTGCGGAAGTATTTCTGTTATTTTCTGTTGTTTCTCAAATGAAATGCACGACGATATTATAGCTTTCATTGATTTATTTCAAATTTGAAACATTGTCTGGCTGTAAGGTAGAAAAAAAACTGACCACAAATTGTATCGTGGTGTATTCTTGAGTATTGAAAATTATCGATGTTGGGTCAGGAAATCAATACTGAATCGAATCACCATGATGAGTGTGATTTACACCCCTAGTTACTGAGGGCCCTGTCACACCTTCCCAGTTTAGCCAGCGTATGTTCGACGTCCCAGAATCTCCAAAAACACTGGCATAGCTGAACTTTTTATGTATTTTTCAATTTTGGGCGTGTATATTGCGTATTTATAAATTATGTCCAACGAGAGCCTAAATAAGGCAAAACGCAGGGCAGCATAATGCCCAGGAAATGTCACAAGTCAGTGTCCTGATGGGTAGCGATGCGCTCGGAGGCGCCCAGCCTGCATAGAAAGATGTCACTGAATAAATAAAAAGAAAGAAAGAAGGTTTACAGTCGCAGTAGATTCAGCATCATGTCTGGTAGGAAGTTTGTTGATCGTTGGAGTGAACACAGGGAGGATCCATCACACTCACCTTCTCCGTCACCCTATGATGGGGATGAAGTCTGGAGGAAAACTGATGGTTTCCTCCTGTGAACCCCCTTTATACCAAAACGCTACAATCCATTGTATGCCTGCATTTTTGCACGATTTTTTGTACGTCAGGCAAATGCTGGTGTGACAGGGGCAACGGCAATTTTAATCTAATATTTTCTTTTGCTATTTGCTTTTCCATATCTAGTAAAAACACGACTCGGTAATAAAGCATTTTCTGATTCTTTTAAGATTTAGTCTGTCGGCCATATTTCTTGATACGTTTTCTGTTTGTTTTTGTGTTTATTTCTATTTTTATTTAAAAGTGTTGGTCCAAGCTAGGCGTGGTCACAACCCTCTAGTGCCTGCCTATCCTAGCCTAACGTCAGCCAATCTGAGGCTAACACCATCCGGTCTTAGGCTAACGCCATCTGGTCTTAGGCTAACGCC
>NW_015151295.1:226615-227073 GCF_000732505.1 Cyprinodon variegatus | reverse complement strand
TTAGGCTCACGCCATCTGGTCTTAGGCTAACGCCATCTGGTCTTAGGCTAACGCCATCTGGTCTTAGGCTAACGCCATCTGGTCTTAGGCTAACGCCATCTAGTCTTAGGCTCACGCCATCTGGTCTTAGGCTCACGCCATCTGGTCTTAGGCTAACGCCATCTAGTCTTAGGCTAACGCCATCTGGTCTTAGACTAACGCCATCTAGTCTTAGGCTAACGCCATCTGGTCTTAGGCTCACCCCATCTGGTCTTAGGCTAACGCCATCCGGTCTTAGGCTAACGCCATCTGGTCTTAAGCTAACGTCATCTGGTCTTAGGCTCACGCCATCTGGTCTTAGGCTCACGCCATCTGGTCTTAGGCTAACGCCATCTAGTCTTAGGCTAACGCCATCCGGTCTTAGGCTAACGCCATCCGGTCTTAGGCTAACGCCATCCGGTCTTAGGCTAACGCCATCC
>NW_015151295.1:217424-225737 GCF_000732505.1 Cyprinodon variegatus | reverse complement strand
GGAGCC
Source organism: Cyprinodon variegatus (assembly GCF_000732505.1). Classification (NCBI taxonomy): domain Eukaryota; kingdom Metazoa; phylum Chordata; class Actinopteri; order Cyprinodontiformes; family Cyprinodontidae; genus Cyprinodon; species Cyprinodon variegatus. The sequence continues at coordinate 225,731 of NW_015151295.1, read as the reverse complement.
AGTATGTGGCAAACGGCAGCCACTCCGAGGCTAACGCCAGCCAGCCTGAGGCTAACGCCAGCCAGCCTGAGGCTTACGCCAGCCAGCCTGAGGCTAACGCCAGCCAGCCTGAGGCTAACGCCAGCCAGCCAGAGGCCTGTGGCTAAAGCAAACCTATTTGAGGCCAACGCCATTCTGTCCAAAGAACAATGGCAGCCGAGCTTATAGAAGGCAAAGGAGGTAGCCAAAGCAGGGCTTGGCCAGCCTAACACATGAAATATCTACAAAGCCAATTCAGGTTTGAACCCTCCTTGTTCTTTGCCAGCGGCTCCGTTATCAGTGTTGACCTGCCATTAGTCAGATCAGTAGTTGATTTTCGATTGACTATAGCCACTTCTGGGTTCACAATAGTCCTAGTTTTGCGCTCATACTGAGCCATATATTCTATGCAGTTTGGCTCTATCCTGCCAAGACATATCAATTTTCTTTTTCCTCTTTCTCCTATAAACTAACTGAAAAAAACACAGCTCTGCTTTGGACCTCCAAACAAGAAGGATCCATTACCGAAAAGAGCTGATAACGTCCAACATGTTCACTAAGTCACCATGTGGCATCACCTCAGGGACGCTTAGAAGCAGACAGAATAGATGCTCTACAAAGTAAATCCCCATTCTGTCCTCCTTCATATCCTTCCCCCTCCTGACCTGAAGCACCCCTCTAAGTGTAAGGGCTGTCCTCCTTGTTTTAAACCTCTCACCTCACCCCAGCTCTCCTCTCATTGGTCGGGTTCCACAGGTAGCAGCAGAGCGCAGGAGAGCTCGACAGAAGAGGAGGCTCATGGGTAACACAGAGAACATTTCAACCATCTTGATTTTTATTAATGAATCTTCGTCATTGGATGGTAGTTATTGGACCAGACTGGAGAAAGAGAGGTTTTTATTTAAGTAGATCCACTGCTCGCACTTCTCATGTTCATCTACATTCCTTTATGTGATCCTAGTCAGTCATTATTTTATACATATGTGTACATATGTCTGTATAGATGCATATATATATATATATATATAAACAGAGAGGGAGTGACATGAGAAGATGTGTGTACCTTGGGATAATTTAGTTTTCTGCATTGATTGGTTTCTTTATGTGATCTGAACTCTTTCATTAAAAAGGACCCTTGTTTTAACATTTAATGCTGCATAGCAACCAAAAATAACACAGTTTGCTGGAAAAGTAAGTGAACTTATGAGATGGTAACTGTTTCATCCAATGATGTTCTGGAGAAAAAGTCAACACCCTTCCTCTGCTTTCACCGGTCCTCATCTACTGCGTCTGATTCCTGAAGAAGATGATATTCCGTTTCAGTAGACGAAGTTGTTCATTGGGTACATGGTAGACATTTTACCTAGAGTTCATGTTCCTGTGTATTCCCATGTAAACTTGTAGACGGGATTCCCTCTCATTCAGGCCGAGGGCCGCTGAATGCTTTGAAAGAAGCAGATTTAAAGCTGTGTTTTGTCTGAATTGCATCGGAAGACAAAAATTATGTGTCTGTCCTGTTAAAAACGCAAAAATATCCTAATTTTAGATTGGATAAATAATATCCAAAGAGGCTGCAGGTCAGATTTTTGCTTCGACTGAACTCGTTCAAAGGATGTCGGGTTATCAACGCTATTCCCGGGGTGAATGGGGGTTATTCAGGTGGTTATAAACTCTGTCTTCCTTCATATTACACTATGTCACAGTATTTTTGTCTTCTCCGGAACTTTCCACGGTCAAACCTTTCCTGAGATGTTGTCCAATGTCAGTCAAAGTAACGGCTCCATCCAGAAGCTTCCAGAGCTAAACCAATAGGAAGGACTTCCTGTTTCCATCTGCTCCACAAAACGACAGTCACCATCAGTTTGCTTCAGGTTTAGTGCCTCCAGTTGCATTTATATGATTATCTAATAGCCATCGCCATCAAAGCAGGTCTTTGCAGTATTATTTTTTTTATTACCATGACGATAAATATGATAGCGAAAAACAATATTCAAAAGTGTGAGTTTGTCCTCATCTAGCATATCCTGCTGTTTGTTCTTAAATGGCTACTTTCTGATCTTAGCTGAGCTTATAAACACTGATTCCTGCTGCATTTATACACCCAGTCGGTCACTCTAATTTGCCTGGATCTGGATCTGGATCTTGGATCTTGGATCTTGGGTTTTTGACACTCTTTACTAAAGCTAACTACTAAGTTAGCTTCACTAAAGCTAAGAAGTTAGCTTTACTAAAGCTAACTACTAAGTAGTTAGGTTCACTGAAGCTAACTACTAAGTTAGCTTCAGTGAAGCTAACTACTAAGTAAGGTTCACTGAAGCTAACTACTAAGTTAGCTTCAGTGAAGCTAACTACTAAGTAAGGTTCACTGAAGCTAACTACTAAGTTAGCTTCAGTGAAGCTAACTACTAAGTAAGGTTCACTTAAGCTAACTACTAAGTTAGCTTCAGTGAAGCTAACTACTAAGTAAGGTTCACTGAAGCTAACTACTAAGTAAGGTTCACTGAAGCTAACTACTAAGTTAGCTTCACTGAAGCTAACTACTAAGAAGTTTGCTTCAGTGAAGCTAACTACTAAGAAGTTTGCTTTACTGAAGCTAACTACTAAGTAGTTAGGTTCACTGAAGCTAACTACTAAGTTAGCTTCACTGAAGCTAGCATCAGTGAAATGTAGATCCTTCCTCCTCATTCAGATTTCTGCATCCAGATATCTTTTAATAACTAAAAATGTCCCCAATTCAGGCCTACAAATGATCGGATTATTTATTGTATTTATTTTTGTGTGCTTTGAACACTAAAAGAGAAGAAAATTAAAAACGATCCTCTGAAAGTCTTGATCTCTCTCGCTCTCTTGCAGCCAGAAAACACATCTGGATGTCGTGGAAAGTAGTTTTGTTTTTTCTTCTAAGGAATGGGGTGATTTACAGAAATTTAAAAAGCAGGAGATGAAGGATCGGGGATTAATAAAGAACCAGATTTAAACACAAAGTCCTGGTTTATCACCAGAACCTCTTGTTGGACACTCTGGTTTTTTTTCTTATCTTACTTACGGCAATCTCTGTGAACTTCCCCTTTACCTTGACGACAGACACGACACTCAAAGGGTCACATTTATAAATTATTTTATTATCTTTTTCCGCCTTATGTAACGACAATTAACATAAATCCACTTAGCTTGTGCTAATGTCTTAATATCAGGCTTCACAAACTAGGACAGATATTTAGCGGGAAGGGTTCCTGATGGTACTAAAAAGATGCAGGTCACTGTAGAGAAATCTGTTGGATTTAATTTAGGCAGTGCCTTCCTTCTTCCAGGTTTAGCTCATTGCACTAATTTGCTGTGTCATCATTTCTGTTGTATAGCCCTGGGTGCCAAAGTGTTTATGCAGCTGGTTAAAACTAGTCGCTAATAATGTTTCATGTCCACCATGAGAAGTATTCAATGTGTTTTATCTTCTTTTTTTTATTTTATTTTAATAGCCCCATAAAACTGATTTGTGAAGCGAAACAAAAAGATATTGAATGTTAGTGGCTAATAATAGCTTTAAGTCCTAAATAAGAATAGGATATATATGCTAAAATAGATTTTTGTTGACAAATTGGTTTAAATAAAAGTTATACATTAGTTATCAGTGCAGGTTGGATGTTTACTGCGCTGCAGCTGGAGTCCTGTTTTCAAGGTTTGATTGAACTGATGTAACGAGGGGCGAGGCGACAGAACCGTTCTTTAAAGATGCTTAAAATCGCTGACATGATCAGACGCTCAAAGGTTCTGGTAAAATTGATTTAGTCGTCTAAAAACCGATTCCAAGTCATGTAGCATTTCTGCTGCGACTAAAAAATAGACAATACTGTGAAAGGAGGCGGATTTTTGTGTCTGTAGATGGAGGAAGGAGGTTCTTATGATGCTTTAAGCATGACAGGCTGCCTCATAATGATGCGTTTTGTCTTTAGGGGCGACGGAAAGGAAAGACAGCAGACAGAAAAAGAGGATGTTCAGCAACTATGAAGTGAATTTTGTGCCTTTATTGTTGCAAGCAATTGTGACATATTTTATTTTTTCTATTTTCTCTTTTTTTAGATTGACTTTTATGATTTTCTTTCTTTTCATTGCATTTTACCAACCAGATTCTCTTCACCTTAAGCCAGACACAAACGCTCGCTCTAAACCAGTAAAAATGTTGCAGTCGTCTGTGCAGACCAATAGGAATGCTTCTTTCCTCAAGTCCGCCCCTAAGCCTGCGCTGCAAGCTGGATTGTCGCAAGATCTGAGTTTTCAGTCTCACAATAAATGCATCTTCAAAGACTCCCGCTAATACGTCCGCCCCGTAACAACCAGCGGGTCGGACCAATGACATGCCAGCAGTGATTTTTGGGGCGGGACATGTAGGAAAGATGTCACTCTGAAGGGCCTTGCCGGGGCATTACCAACATAGCGTAGCAGGATTGATTAACAGGATTCACCTGTTAATCAATCATCAATCATCCTTGCAAATTTTTTTCAATGGTTGAATCTGTTCAAAAATCTACGGTAATTGTTGCTTAAAACGCCTTTTCTGTGCAAATTTGTCTTGCAATTTCTACAAAAATTGTCACACGATGACATAACTTCTCCGTAGACATCCAACAATGGTCTACATTTCTGTAAACACGTCCTACCTGTCACTCCGCACGTCTGAAGCGTCACGATTCGCTGCCACGATTTGTGGAAAGCGTATTATGGAAGGCGGGTACTAGCTGGCACGTCACCCAATCAGTTCGAAGTATTGTTCTAAACGCCCCTCCTTTTTACTGACAGACTGAACGGCAGCCATCCCAGGTTGATAACGTAGAAGTCGCTCAGTTCTACACATATCAATCTGGCTACTGGCAGGTTAGCCCGCCCCAGAAGTGATCCAAAAACCCAAAATGAAAAGAATGCAATTCGTAAAGCTCAACCTCACATAGAGAAATCCGAGAATGTGAAAATATAAAACCTGTAAATATTGGGACTAGGAAATGAAGTATATCTTTAAAATTACATTTGAAAAAATAAATTGTACAAAAATAAAATTCTCAATACTACTGCTTTTGCTCAAAATGCAGTAAAACAAATCAAATCTGATGCACAATGTAAATTGGGGAGTCGGTGTTTGATAACTCTGTGGCTGTTAATAGACCTGGATGTCTAATGCACCAGGAAAAACAATGCAGCTTCAAAAAAAGGAAATTCTTTTTCATATTAGTGAACTTTAAAATACATGAATACAGATTCTGTTTGAGAAATCTCAATGTAGTTTATGCCTGACCCATCTGCTCATTGTGGAAACGTAGCAGTAAAGCTGCTGCTGATGTTTCATATCTCATTATGTGTGCTTAGCAATTCTAAACAATAAAAACCTTTTTTATCTGGGTCCAAATGTACGGAAGAGGATTAGGGCCACTGAAAAAAAAAAACAAAAAAAACTGATTTTTAAATTTTATTTTAGTTTAGTATGGGAAAAAAGTCAGAATTCTGACTTTAATCTCAGAATTCTGACAGATAACAAACATGTTAGCATCCAGCCATAGCCATGTCTGTTTTTAGAGACTAGCTCTCTTGTTTTAATGACCTTCTGCTCCTCTATTAATGAGGGGACCCTTCGGGCACGTAAAAAGTCGACTAATTCCTTCATTTTCCACCAATGTGTCGCTGGCCCTCTCAAACAACTCACATCTTTGTCAGTGAAGCTGGGTGCTCCCACAAGTCAGAATTCTGAGATTAAAGTCAGAATTCTGAAGAATTCTTTCCCATACTAAATTGAAATAAAATTTTAAAATCAGTAAACTTTTTTTTTTTCCAGTGGCCCTAATCCTCTTCCGTACAAACGTGACGTCTTTAATACAGCTTTGTCTTTTAATGCGTGTCCGTTCTAAAGAGTTCATGTATATTAGGATCAAGGCTGTGGTTTTTATTGCACTCGTTAAGGTGCAGGGTGAATTTAAAAGGCTTAGATATAAAAATCTTTTTGTTTTATTTTGCTATTTCCACAGGCTGGTATTGTATATGCTACAATATTACTAGTTAATGGATCATTTTTTAATCATTAGAAAATGACTTTGGCAGCTGCTTTGAATGGAGTTATTGAAATCTCAGAGGAAGACTAATTAGACTGAATTAGACAAACCAGGACCCCAACTTTTAAGATGCTTTTTAAATCAATAAGAAGTACCCAGACAAGTTTATGGAGTAATTTTTGATTCGTTATTATTGCAATAAAATAATGTTTTGTTAACTAATATTTGGAAAGAAAAAAAATCTGTATATATAATCCAGGAAAGAAACATTGACCAACTCTTTAATCAAAAGAGAGAAAGTAACTTTTTTTTTTTTTATTTCATTTTTTTATTTTGATATATTTGCATTTTATTTTTAAAATTCTCCTTTTCAGATTAAGTTTTACAAATTGCATTCTTTTGAAATTGAATTTTATAGATCATATTCTCCTAACGTCTGTCGGCGGGTTCTCCTCTGGAGCAAAAATGAAAACCAGAAAAAAAATAATAAATTCTCCCAAAACAGCAGAGTTAGTCTAAAAACCTTTTCTACATAACGATGTTTTGCGAAGTTTAATTTTATGGATTGCATTCGCTTCAAATTTCCATTTACCAAATGTGTTCTTTGCTTGCAACTATAATGGAGAAAAATTCCCTCCATACAAGTTCTGCTCAGAAGAAGAGTACCGTGGGTTTCCTCTCCCACGCCGCTCAGTCTAGCTAAAGCACGTTGAGGAAGAACTTGACATAAACAAACTAATCAATCATTCTAAGCCTGCTGGATGTTTTAGAGTCTCTCTGCAGCCTGGCTGATGCAGATCAGTAGAGCTTCACTCTGCTGCAGCCTCGTTACATTCGCACAATTTGCCTCCTTGTATTTTTACTCTATGCGACCTGGATCCAGTGTTATTACATATTAACAGATCACATGTGATTCTTTTATTTTCTAACAATCTCTGAGTAAATAATTTCCGCCTGTTTATGATTCTGTTGTAAAAAAAAATGTTTTTTAATTACTTTAAAGACTGAATGTTGAAAGATAACATTTCAGAGAATTGTAGAAATGAGTGGGAGGGAGGATGATGTAGAGAGCTAGATATCATCTCATGTTCATGATGTCGTTTTTTTGTTTGTTTTTTTGCTAACACTGTTACCATAAGAGAAGTTTCAGATAATCCCTCTTTATGTCTGAGTTAAAGATTTGTTTGATTTGCTTTCTTTTTGAGAATGCTGTTGGATTTGGGTCCATTGAGGCTTGACTGTGTTAAACTCCTTCAGTTCTTTCTTAGGAAATAAACCCGGTTCTATTCTGAAAGGCTCACTGTTGTCTTTTTTTATTTTTCTGCCCACTCAGACAAAAAAAAGGTACAATTTTTTTTTTTTTTTTGGAGATGTGTGTAGAATTGTTTTATTTTAAACCGTTTGCGACCGGATCCTTCCAGCCTACAGCAAGAGTCGAGAAAAAAAACAATTTAGTTCTTCATGTCAAGGTTGGGTTGAGGTTTTGAAGACCCAAATTCAGAGGTGAGTTTGGTAGATTTAATGAAGTTCTCACAGGCAACTGAGGCAGGAATCCAAAAAATCCAACATAAAAGATACAGAAAAAAACAGAACCTTGGAGACATCAGGGGAAACTTACATGAGGAGCCAGGAAAAGATGAGGAACCAGCACTGAGGAACTACAATGGAGAATATTTATGGCTGACTGAACAAAGACAGGTCTAATTAGCTGATTGGGAGCAGGTGTGAACAGAGGATTCTAGAAGGGAGCTAGGGAAAAGGGAGACCGAAACAAGAGGGCAACCAAGAAAAACCTAAGAACTCAAATACATCCAGAAAACACCACAAAAAAGGAATTAAACCAATAAAGGTAGAAAATAAAGAAAACATGGATCAAAGTGAAACTCAAAACTCAAATGAAAACTTCTTAGAACGAGGAAAGAGTCTTTAGTTTTCATCAAAGGTATGATTTAAACTGTGGGGGAAAAAATCCAGGAAATTACATTTTAGGATTTTTAAAGAATGCTTTTGTAATTTATGGTGGAAAAAAAAAAAAAAAGTAAGTTTTAACACAATACCTTCTGTTTTCTATATAAGACTTGGACAACTTATTGTCATTTTGTACACACACAACGTATACCAAACGAATTTTCATTCAAATTTGAAAGTTCTCAAGACATTTCCAAGCCATAGGGAAATCATTCTGGCTTAAACATCTATATAAATATTCTCTTTATCAGACATTCAGATATTGTCCCAAAATTTAGAAAATATCTAT
>NW_015151295.1:215054-216314 GCF_000732505.1 Cyprinodon variegatus | reverse complement strand
CAACCAAAATTGCTTGGGAACCTTCCGTCAAAACAATCCCGCCCCCTTGATAAATGACCAACCACATTTACTTTATTCACTCGTGTAAAGTCGTGCACCACTCGGGAGAATTCAGAACTACAACTGTTGGAACAGCCGCTTCCCTACGACTTTTAAGTGCAGCAGTGATAAAATTTAAAAATAAGACTGAGATGATTTACAGTTTTTCCAACATTCATTTGGAAAGACCCAAAATGACAATGGAGGAGCTGCAGAAATCCACTGCTCAGGTCCAGATCAATTCACAAATCTATTTTATTTCCTTTCAAAACATATTTTCTAATTTATTTTACAGTTTGAATCTCAGAAAAAAAAAAAGTTTTTTTTTTTTTTTTACAAATATAAGAGGAAAAAATATTTTCCAGTCTTATTACCTGCTGTTATTTTTGGAGTTAATGGGAGTATTTTTAATGATATAGTGTCAAATGATACAAAAGCAATAGGTGTGATGTGAGAGTGAACGTTTTCTGGTCAGCAGTGGAGACTTTTCTGGTAATGAGAAAAAAGTGTCACATACAAGATGGGGACATTTTTTATTATTGAAAACATTTTTAAGACTCAGACGTCTTTTGGTTTGAGAGACTCACCTGTCAGAGTTTCTTATGTTCTTCATGCACCGCAAGAAAAACCATTTGAAATTGAAATGCTTCCGATTTTAATGCAAACCCCCAAACACACTCAGGCAAGGAGAGCATTAAAGCAGCCAAAAGGCCCAAAATGACATCAGAGGAGCTGCAGAAATCCTCAGCTCAGGTCCAGATGAATTCACAAGTCTGGCCTGAATGAAAGAGTGGAGAGTTTTTTAGAAGTAAACCATAAGGAGGACATTAGAGCAGGGGTAACCAATTAAAAATCAGCGGGGTCCAGATAAACAAAATCATCAACCAGTAAAGGTCTGCAGACATTTTTAATTATATTCTGCTACTTTATACAGCGTTTAACACTGAAATAAAATGAGGTGTTTATGCATCAGTGTTATTCATTTACTTTTTAAATGAAAAAAATTTACTTTTTTAAAAAAAAATAGAACATTTTTCCATTTTAAATTCTAAATTTTTTTTGAAGTAGAGAAAAACAATCGTTCAGTTTGGTATATAGACAATTTTCTGATTCACATATTTCATAAAACACCTGAACTTCAGGCTGCCCTGCAAGGCTTTAAACCTGGGTTTAAATGGAGACTAAGCCATTCTAAAGCACATATCAAGGAGCTCATTTTGA
>NW_015151295.1:211163-213472 GCF_000732505.1 Cyprinodon variegatus | reverse complement strand
TGAGCCCCCCTCTTTTTGTATTCACTCTGTGTATACAAAATGACAATAATGTCTAAGTCAAGGAGTTAGAAGCAGACATAAAAAAGGCAACAGATCAAGTATTTTTTAATAAAAAATCTGTTGAATAGAGGACATTTCTTTCTTTTGCTTTGCACATAGGCAGTGGTTTATAGGTTGGTCTATCAAATAAATTGTAAAATAAGATTGTAGCTCCAGTGGTTCAAACTGTCTTAAAGAGTCATTCTGGAAAATCTGTGGCATCAATCACCGCCTCTTCATTTTAACAGATGACAACTGGTTCTGTGGTTGTGGGTATTTTTGAAAGCATCTTGTTCTTTAGGTTACGACAGAACGTCAGAAGAAGCTTGCAGAGTCGTACACCGGATGCCCTTTCTGACGCAGCCTGGATGGAAACTGGGTTCCCCATATCAAAGACATGAGCATCCCCACATCAGTAGCTTCATTCTGTTGTTTTTTTTTTTTTTTACTGCTGTGCTTTAGATGCTCATTGGTTCCCTCACACACATGTAAAGGTTCTGGTTTACCTGCTGACACATAAACAGTCATTCTGAACTCCTGAGAGAAAAACACAAGAGTGGCCAATGAACCCAAAGTGGAGGTTTTCAATCTTCAGAAACAATATATCTAAGTTGCTCAGCTTATGATCCTGTTTATAAAAATATAATTTAAAATACCGATACAGAAACTTAACGAAATTTTAATGTTTTCATTATATTCTTTTAACTTTTGACGGCAAAGTCAAAGTTTTCTTGACTTACTGCAGGAACCACCTGAGATATGGGAAATTCCCTGCAAAAGCCCTCTGTGGTTATAAAGTATTATTTTTAGTTAGTCAAACCCACTCCCCCATGTTGGCTTGCGTTTACAGAGATCATGTAAGGCAAGGAAAACATATTTCCCCCTCCTTTGATTAGTTTGACACTGCAAGATTTCAATAAATGAAGTTGGAATATCAGACAAAAATAAACTACTCATAGAATGCAAAACTGAGTTTCCATTGTCATAGATGAATAATGATAGTTCAGGAGGTGAAATGGACGTACAGAGAAGTTCAAACCTATCGGCACCTCCTTTCTACGCAAATCTCACAATTCTAAACTTTCCACCATAAACGGGCGAATCCAAACGAAGCACCGAATTGACGTAAATTTGGCTTATTTGGTTCTGGCCTGTACTTTTGAGGAAAAGAGGACGTCTGGTCACCCTACCACATCAACAATTTGATGTATCAGTGAGTGAGTGCTTGTTGCTATGATGCGTCTTTGCTCAGCAGCTTCACTCATTGTAAACCAACCAATCAGCTCACAGCTCATCTAAATATTCATGATCATACCATAAAAGGAAGAAAACCTGTCGTTTAATTCTGGGGTTTTTAACCAGGCTTGCATTAGGGCTCATAGAACAGCAAATATACAATTTTCAGCCCAACCAATGTTACACACTCTATTCAGAGACCTTAAGGACCAAATACCCTATAGAATCATTCTATGACCCCTTTAAAGCAAATCATTTGTTATTTTTTGAGAGCCTGCGTTAAAAAATATTCTTAAAACATAAAATAACAGTGATCGATTGCATGATCTTATTTAATTGGAAAAATAACAGAAAGGGGAGGGGGGGGGGTCCACAGACTATCAGAATTTATTTGTTTCTCAGTAATTTGGAGTTTCTGAATTTTAATACTTTATTAAAATAAATTAGGAGTAACACATGTCTATGTAATAAAAAAAGAAAAGAGAAAACAAATAAATAAACAGACACAAAACAAAATAACAGAGATAAAGGGCGTATTATTCAAGATGATGACATATGCTGCTGCAACACTGATACTTTAAATCAAAACAGACTTTATCAAGGAAGAGGTGAATGGCTCATTATGAGTCTCAAAATTGTTCAAGGTCTCCATCAAATTGAGCAAGATGGTCCAAGAATGGTTGCCAAGTCTTGTAGAATTTTTTAAGACTGTTCGTCATGGTATATCAGATTTTCTCTATGTGCAATACAGAGGTAAGATCTTTTAGCCATGTCTTAAAGAGTGGCACTGCTTCTGATTTCCAAAGCCTTAAAATCAGTCTCTTTGCAATTAACATTGTTTTTTTGTTTTTGTTTTTTTTTATTGATCATTTATTTTGAACACTTAATAAAAAGCAAATATAAGTAAATTAATAAAGTCATAACAAAACAAAACAAAAAAGAAGAAAAAAGAAAAAAAACATATGTACATACCATCATGTTCGAAAAGGAGTAGGAAGAAGTAATAAAACTGATTAAATCCAACCCGTTCTATA
>NW_015151295.1:208493-210075 GCF_000732505.1 Cyprinodon variegatus | reverse complement strand
TACATTTCAGGAAACCAATGGAATACTCCACCCCAGAAAGCATACAGTTTCGGACATGTCCAAAAGAGGTGGGTTAAGGAACCATCAGCTAATTTACATCGATCACATAAAGGTGAGACAGTAGGGTAAATTCTATGCAATTTAGTTTTTGAATAATGAAGTCTGTGCATGACCTTAAACTGGATTAAGTGATGTCTGGCATTAACAGAACAGTATTGGATTCTACTTAGACTCCCCTCCCAGACAGTATAATTAATCTGGAGTCCCAGTTCCTCTTCCCAAGCTTTCCTCAAAGAGTGGGTGGCACAGTTCAGCTGTTCAGAAAATATCTTGACAAAATCTGAGATCAAGTGTTTTGAATCTGGTGGGCCAAGCAAAAGACTGTAAACCCTGCTTTCTTCTGGGAGGGACTCAAAGTTAGGCAGGTTTTGGCGGGCATAGTTTCTAGCTTGAAGATATCTAAAGAAGTGTATTGACAGAAGGGAAAACTTTTCCTTTAGTTGAGCAAATGAGGCAAAATGTTTGTCAACGTACAGATCTTTCAAAGCTACTATGCCTTTTAGCCTCCAACTGCAAACAGTTGCATCTGAGAGTGAGGGGGGGAATGCATGGTTATGACATAGAGGAGCATATACAGATGTGCTAGGATTTTAGAATTTTAATACTTAAGTACATGTTAGCCACAAAGAGGATAATATATTGGTGCTCGTAATTTGTCATGTAAAAAAAGATTTTTACAACACAGCTGGGCATATGTTAATGTGTGAATGCGTGTATAAATGGTTGATTCATATCTCGAAAACAAAAGCAATTCAATTCAGTTTATTTCTATAGCGGCAGTTTAAAACACACATCATCTGAAGGCACTTTACAGTTCACCAGATCATCCAGTCATATTGATTCAAAGTTTTCTATCTAAGGAAAACCAGTTGATTGCGTCGACTCATTGAATCGAAGGCAATCACTCACACTAAGCATGCTTGCAGCGACAGTGGAGAGGAAAAACTCCCTTTTAGAAGGAAGAAGCAGGGATACAAAAGGTAACTGTCAACCAGCTTCACAGGCGGCTCCGTCAAGGAAACACACAGCCAGGCAGACGAGCTCCGAGCCAGCTCCCATGTCAGAGGATGAAGAGAACACATCCAGTTAGTAAGAAACAGAGAAATCACTGCTGCTCCTCAGATGTAACCAGCTGTCATTGGTTAGATTGCCACATTTGGTTCACAAAATAACCAATGAGGGAGCTAGTTGCATCTGAGGCGCAATTGTGATTGGTTTCATTGGGTTTAAATTTTTCCATGGGGTGCTCAGGAAAATGTAAACTAAGAGTAAATTAAGAAGAGAATGCAAATATCCATACATATAAAATCAACAGGATGTCAGAAGAATGGTAAATAAGGAAATAACCCCAAAACCAAATGCTTTAGGGTTAGGCTGATTATCTCAGTCAAATAAATTCCATCTCTTATGATACCATCAATTGCAGACTTAAATTGGGCGGATGTCTAACCACGGATATTGTGTATCAATTATTGTCATCTATCGGTGAAATTGAGGTATATATTCAGGCAACGGTAGCCAC
>NW_015151295.1:203107-204764 GCF_000732505.1 Cyprinodon variegatus | reverse complement strand
ACCTTTGTTCAACCTGAAATGACTCATTTAATCATCCAAAACGTTATGGAACACATTAATTAACTGAAAAATGTTGCATAGTGTGCCTTTAATCAAAACAAATTTCTCCTTTGAATATGTTCCTTCATGAAAAGGAATGTTCTCATTTATAAGAATGTTGTCATGGTTTCGGTTCTGTTTAAGTTCTATCTCTGAGTTTTCATTGGTTTTATTTCCATGTTTGTGTTCTAGTTATTTTTGATTGTATTTGAGTTCCTAGATATTTCTTGTTTGCCCTCTTGTGTTGGTCTCCTTTTCCCCTAGCTCCCTTCTAGCCTCCTCTGTTCACACCTGCTTCCAATCTACTAAATTTGCCTGGTCTTTGTTTCTCTCTGCTGTTTATTCTCCTCCTATTCAGTCACTGTTTGCTGGTTTGCCGTCATATATCCAAAAATTAAGAACCAAGAATACCCAAAAAAGGGTATTCTTGGTTCTTAATTTTTGTATATATTTTGGATTTATGTTTTGGATTTTTCCTTCTGTTGAACTTTTTGTTTAATTAAATATTCAAGAAACCACTTCAGCTTTTGGCATTTGGGTCCTGTCAAACCTTCCCCATGAGGCCTGAAATATGATACTTCCTCTGCTGTAAAGCTGTCTTTGACTCCGTTGTTCTCTAATAAGATTTCAGATCCTCTTTGTTACCGCATTGTTTTGAGATGATTTCATACTGTTAAACAGTTTTGTTCTTGTTTCAATATTTTTTTTTTATGAAAAAAAAAGAACTGAGTAATATAATGTCAGGAATTTCAACCACAAAAAAAGAACTGAGTAATATGATTTCAGGAGTTTCAACCAGGAATAAAAGGCGAAATGCTGATGTTCCCGTTTTTTAGTTGTGTTTTATTTATTTTTTTTGAGTATTACATTGCACATTCTACACAGTTACTTTTTCTACTGAGTAGGCATAGAACGTGTTGTAATAAAAGTTATTTGGTTTTTGACCTAAACTGTAAGTTTCTATGTTTGTGACAGAATAGCAAGTGGATCCAATATTGTAAATGTTACATTGGCTGATTTTGTAGGTTATTGAACAGAGAAAATAGTCAAACTTTTGAGCCTTTACAAAATAAACACAGCAAATTACCATGAAAACCCATTTAAAACTTTGGATGAAGCCTCAGATCCCACACTGACTATAAATGCAACAAATCTGGGCTGAACCAGTTGGAGCATATTAAGCATACCCAAAAATATTTTACACATTTAGGCAGATCAGCTGTTTTGGCACAGTTGTGCCAAATGTGTTTAATTCCTCATAACAGGTAATCTGGTCAAATAAAATGGCTGATTACCATTGTGGGGCTCCTTCTGCATATAACAGAAATAAGTCTTTGTTCATCACATTTACCACCATTTTTATCTGAAGGTAGGTACCATTGAGAACAGCATGATATCAACCAAGTTAAGAGTAAAGGAACTGAATTGTGTCCTTTTGTCTGAAATAACATATTTGAAAATAATATATGATTTTTTTGTCATATAAACATATAATTGTCAGAAATTATCAATAGAACAATAAAATCTTTGACAAATATCAAATTAAACCTTGTAAACAAATGTGCAGTAACCAAATATTTTATATATATCTATATATATATAGATATATATATATATA
>NW_015151295.1:196966-202147 GCF_000732505.1 Cyprinodon variegatus | reverse complement strand
TCTTGTTGCCGGTCTATCAACTGGATCCTGCCTCGCTCATGAGGATGGACTGAGCTGTCGGACCAGGCCAGAGTGCCGATGATGGGTTGTGCCCCTCCTCCCCCCGTAGTCGCTGCAGATCCGCAGATCCATGTTATCCCTGATTCTGTTCTGTTCGGTTCTGTTTTGTTAATAAACATTGGGAAACCTCCCACTGTCTTTCTCCTCTGAATACTGGGTCCTAATCTCTCAGAGCTTTGCATATACAGTTAGTCACAGTCAGAGAAACAGGACTGCACTGAAAAAATAGGCCCCACTCTCATCTATGGTTGAAGGTATTGATGGAAGCAACCCAGCTGATTTTTGATACTGAACAAAAACATGTGATCCAACACATTTACTTTTTTTTTTGAAGGAAAAGGATGAATATTTTTTTAATACAGGGCCTTTAAAAATGAAACAATAAACAGCCCCCTAGCGGGCAGTACCACCCCTGTTGAGAAACCATGGTCTAATAAATGTAACAAGTAAAGGGGAAAACATTTTTTCTGTCCTTAAATGATCTCTGTAAACACAAACCAACGAAGGCGGAGTGGTTTTGAACAACTCAAAATAAATACTTCATAACCACAGAAGGCTCTTTGTGGGGAATTTCCAGTATCTTCTGTGGTTCTTGAAGTAAGTCAATAAAATCATGTGACTTTGCAGTCAAAAGTATAACTTTTGATGATGTAAGTATATTTATGAGAATAAAAGAAAAAATTATAATAGTTCATGAATTTTCTAAGGTAGAGGATTAGGGCCACTGAAAAAAATTAAAGTAAATGTAACTGATTTTTAAATATTATTTGAGTCAATATGGGAAAAAGGTCATAATTTGTGGCTTTAATCCCAGAATATTGACTTTTTTTCCATATTAAACTGAAATAAAATTTAAAAATCAGGCAACTTTTTTTTAATTCACTTTTTTTTTTCAGTGCCCCTAATCCTCTTCTGTAATTTTATGTATTAGTATATATATTGGAATTATATTTTCATGAACATGATGGATATATTGTTTCTAGAGATTGAAAAGTTAGAGATTTCCTAACACAACACATAACAAAGCAGACTTTAAAACCCACGCTTTAAAAAGAAAAACTCTGCTTTGGGTTTATTGGCCACTGATGTGTTTTTCTTACAGGAGTTCAGAATGACTGTTTATGTGTCATCGAGTAAACCAGAACATTAACATACAGTATGTGGATCCAATGAGCATCTACCATAGAGCGGTCAAAGACAAAACAACACAATGAAAACAGGAACTGAGGTCATGACAGATAAAGTAGCAAACATATTATTTTGAATCGGCCACCAACAGAAAGGTGTGTGCTTTCAGTGTTACATGGACCACAGTTTGAAAATGATCTATAGTCTGTATTATATTCTTCAGTATCAGTTAAATAAATATGGCTCTTTTTTTTACTGCTCTGAGAGAAACTCGCCTTCGTTTAGTATCGACCAAATCTTCACCACTTCCTGTCACTCGCAACAAGATTAACTGTGTGGTTTTTCTCGATAATGAGATGAGTATCTTTCATGTTGTAACATAGTAGAGATTATTTGGAGTAAAAAGTAACACTTCTAATTTGCAAAACTACTTTTTTAAGACTCAATAAAGACTTTTAATATAATCATGTAACTCTAGCTTTGTTTTAACATTGTTTAAGGTGACCTCATGGTGTGGAAATTACACTGCAGTTTAATTACCTCCAGTCCCTTTGTTGTGTAGTGGGATGTTAACTAAAATTTCTGATATGTGGAACTCAGTTTCCAATCCTGGCTGCGTCAGAAATTGCACCTTGCCTGAGAGTTTAAAATGCAGAGGCTGTGTGTAATACCACAGAGTTTCCAGGCACGTTGACTTTTTCCAGACTTTGGTCACTGACTTTATTTCCTTTGAGAGTTTGTAGCATTTAAGATGCAATCATGTTTTGCACAAAACGGGTACCTGAACGTCAGGTGAAGGAAAATCATGTATGATCCATCCATGCACCCTGGGCAGGTCACCAGTCTGTCCCAGCAGGGTAGTGCCTTGCAGCAGGAAGCTCCTGGGTTTAATTTCCCCGCCCAGGATCTTTTTGCGTGTAGTTTGCACGTTCTCCCCGTGCATGCATGTGTTTTCTCTGGGTACCCCTTCAGTCCAAAGCCATGGCTGTTATATTTATTTGTATCTCTAAATTGTGTGTCTTGTGCATGGTTTTATGTCTCTCTGATGTATGTTTTATATAAATAAAAAAAGAAATGTACGGCTTACAACTGATTTTATGTTAAAAAAAATTATCTGATCCTAAAGAAAAAAGTGTTATGTTCAAATATTGGTATTTAAAATACTAAAATAGAAATAAAAAAACAAAAAGGAGCAAATTCATGCAAAATAAAAACTTTTCAAATGCATTTTAACAGGAAACTTATGAAATCAATACTTTCAGCTGTCACTTAAAGCAACCAAATATTTTACTCCAGTTAGAGTAGCGATACGACCTAATATTTTTCTTGTAATAGTAAAAAGTAAAGTGCAGTAAAACTACTTCTGCTTGTGCTCGGTACATGAACTAGAAAAATATGTTCAAACTTTTCTTAATATGTTTGCTTTTAAAGTTCTACCTCTGCTCTGCCATTTTCCGAGTTGCACTGAATTATTTTTTTGTAAATCACCTAGAGCTCCCTCTGGTGGTTGTTTTTGGGATTTTATTTTGGTTACCGTTCCAGAAGCACGATCCGTTACGCATCCAGATATACATTCGGGTCGCCCTGGATTTTATTTTGTTAAAAATACCTAAATTATGTTTTTCCCTCCCCTAAAATAGTAAGCGTGATAAAATATATGCCTTAAAATCCCTTCTTTTTTATCCCTCGTCTCTGCCCGATCTGCACTGGAAATGGGATCCTACGCAACTTTTTTTCGTTTAAAACTTTTTAAGTTTAATGTTTTTCTTTCAAGTTAACCTTATGGTGTATAGTGCGTAATTTAAAGAAAGAAACAACTAAAATGCAGATAAACATGGTTTAATCATATTTTGCCGGACTGCATTGAGCATGTACCATGATGACGTCAGAGAAACAGTTTAATGGATAAAATGTAAAAAGCATTAAAATTGTTTGACAAAATTAATAAAACATTTTTAAAAAAAATTGTATTAGCATTCTTTAGTGAGTTATGGATTGAAATAAGTGATTTTAGTACCATAATTACATTATTTGTGGACACCCGGATGCATTAGTGTCAAAAGTACACCACAAGTAGAAGTATAGATACTGCAGTTTAAAAACACTCTGGTAAAAGTTGAAGTATCAACTTGACCTCTTTATTCAAGTAAAAGTGTAAAAGTATGTGCTCCAAAAACTACTGAAAGTATAAAAGTATAAAGTAACCTTAAAAAAAAAACAGCCAGATGCCACTATATGAATTGAAAGCTCAAGTTTTTTTTTTTTTTTTTTTTACAATTTTGAAAATTGATGTGCACATGAGGGGCAATATTTATAAGCATTAAACCGAAGCCAAAAGTAACGAGTAACGTTTGTTTTAAAAAATGTAAGGAATAGAAAGTACAGATACTTGTGTGAAAATGTAATGAGTAAAAGTCAGAAGTAGGAAGAAAAATAAGTAATGGAGTAAAGTATAGATACCTAAAAAGTGTACTTAAGTACAGTAACAAAGTATTTGTACTTTGTTATTTGACACCTCTGCTCGGATGTATATCACGCGTACGCAGGTTGGATCGTGCTTCTGGGACGGATCAGGTAGTAACAATGCTTCAAAGGGAACTAGAGGAAATGACAGATCCAAGAAGGCAGACTGTAATGCCAGAGCGTTTCTATGTAAACCTGATCTAGCTCGATACATTGTTGTATTTGGTTGGGTTTTGTCCTTTTATGATGGTCGAAGACAAGGCAATGGTCAGAGGCCATTCTTCAATAAACAAGCAAGAAACCAAAGAAGACAACTCTGTTTACTGGAACATTGTTATCTAGCTGCCTAGCTGATGAAGAACAGCAATACAGTCTCTTATAAAAGCATCTCAAGGGACAACAGGGGACAATTCAATCAGATCATCCAGTCAGATTGGTTAAACGTTTTCTATATAAGGGAAATCAGTTGATTGAATCAAGTCATTGACTTTGTAGGATTCNGACAATTCAATCAGATCATCCAGTCAGATTGGTTAAACGTTTTCTATATAAGGGAAATCAGTTGATTGAATCAAGTCATTGACTTTGTAGGATTCACTCTTCCTGACTGAGCATGAGGTGACAGTAGATAACCACTTCTGCCTTCTGTTGGGAAATGTAACTGTAAGCTAGATCTGTTGGTGTCTCTGTCTAAAAAACAAAAACACTTAAGCAGATGGGTGCTAAGGCAGTTTTCATGTCAAGGGGATGAAAGAGAGCACATGAAGTTAGTCACAGTAAAAGCTGAGCCCAAAGGAGGGAAACAGGATGAAGCACTGAAAAACAAGCCAAGCTCCAACATCTATAAACAAAGGTGTTAATGGCAGCAGCACAGCTGATAATTCTCTCCAGGATGGAGTCACAGCCAAACAGGAACAGACCAGATGAAGCTACCATGATGAGAAAATGCAGAGAGAGCAGAACGTTATGGATTGAGCCTAACAAATACTGCAGAATGGAGATAGATAGAGATAGAATGAAGCAGAATAAGGAAAAGTGGTCCCTATGTCCTCCAGCATCCTAAGCCTATAGCAGCATTAACTACAGAGGTATACTGTACACTCTAACTATAAGCTTTGTCAAAACTGAAAGTTTTAAATCTAGTCTTAAAAGTAGACAGGTGTCTGCCTAAAGGACTGAAACTGGTCGTTGTTCCAAAGGAAAATATCTGCTTTTTATCCTACTTTTATACATTATAGGAACCACTTCAGGGCTGATGAGTGGCGCGCTGGGAAGCAATGCTGCCTTGCAGCAAGAAGGTTCTGGGTTGGATTCCCGGCACGGGGTCTTTCTGCATGTTCTCCCTGTGCATACGCTTCCTCCCACAGTCCAAAAACATGACTGTCAGGGTATTTGCCTTCTCTAAATTCTCCTTAGGTGTGAGTGTGAGCGTGAATGGTTGTTTGTCCTCTGTGTCTCTGTGTTGCCCTGTGATGGACTACAGACCTGTCCAGGGTGGATGGATGGATGGATGGATGGATGGATGGATGG
>NW_015151295.1:191796-194220 GCF_000732505.1 Cyprinodon variegatus | reverse complement strand
AACTCTGACAGGTGAGTCTCTTAAACCACAAGATTTTCCTTTTTTCTCCGGAGTTTCCTATCCTTGTGGCTTTGCAAAAGACGCAAAAAGTCACATTATGGAAATTTTCCCCACCTTGTTTGTCAGAGCATATTTAATCATCACTTAAGTGCTAACCACAAAACTTTCACCCTCACATCACACTTTTTTTTTTTGCTTCTGTGACACTATATCATTTAAAATACTTTGATTAACTCCAAAAATAACAGCAGGTAATACGACTGGAACATCTATTTTACTCGTCAACTTGCAAAAAAGAAAAAACTGTTTCTTTCTGGGATTCAAACTGTAAAATAAATTGCATATGACTTTATCTAAACATCTGCAGGAAATGCAAGAAGTCAGCTGTGGGTTTGTAGTCAGCCTCTCGATCGTAGCTCTACCTGATGAGAGCAAACAGTAACCACATTAAAGCACACAAAGTCATAACGTTGTTTTAAAAAAAAAAAGCCATGAATCATTTTAAAAATCTACGCTGCTTGAAGTTTTAGCCTTGAAAACATCAAAGTTGCCAAATTTCAAAACTAAATCTGACAGATTTGGAGAACCTGCTTAAATCGAATCGATTTTCCTTCAATGTTTTCCTTTGAGGAGATTTGTTTCAATTTAAGCTAAATTATACTGGATCTGCAGCTCATCAAAAATTAGAAGTTATCTATCTCATTCTTTTTTTAACATCCTAAACACCTGTCATTTTGACAGGGGGAACAGATCTACAGCTGTTTTCATAAACTGACCTGTTTATGATGATGGGGTTTTTCCACTCGTCAAAGAGGCAGAATTGTGGTTTTCAAAGCCCGGGTGAGAGGCCACGATCTTTGGGTTTCTAAAAGGAAGTGAGTTCATAATAAATTCTCAGGAGAAAGTCGGTCTGATCATTGCAATCATTGCAGCAACTAAACACCAAAGCTCAATGGATCACTTTGATTTGGATGCTCTGGAGAGGTAAGCAGAATATTTTATATAAAACTTGTCACCTGCATTTATCAACACAAAAAGAGGCTATAATGTAGATGAAATAAATTAAATGTAAATTATTTTTTTTTTAATTAAATCGAAAAGTTAAAAAAAACAGAAAAGCTATAGGATAGGATACAAAACTTTAAGCATACCTAACATTATAAGAAACAATGAAAAGTCATCAAGATAAGGTTCTTTTTTTTTGTCCTGTCTGGCAATGTGGCAATAAGAATAATTGTCTTGATGCCAAAAAGAGCCCAACAGATTTTACTTTCTCAAGCGGCCATAGTTATATGCTGGATCTATGCATATAAATAGCTTTATTATAATTCATGCAGGGAGTTTTACAGATTATACGGACACTGCAATGTAAGTAGAGAAAGAAATAAAAAACAGGAAAAAAAGGAGAAAAGATTAAAGAAAGAGGAGATAAAAGAGGAGATAACGAAAAAACGTCTTCAGTCTGCTTCATCACTTGCAAAGAGATGAAAAATACAATTAGGTAACACCTTGATACTGTCACTGAAGTATAATTAGTATAGTATATAAGATTAGGTTCTTAAAATTTAAAAATAAATAAAACAAAAATATATTTTTTTAAATTTGAAGTTAGCACAGAAATCTTACTTAAAAGATGAAAAGTACGTCTTCCTTTTAAATACATTGGAAACAGAGCCTCTCCTGCCTTTTTGTGTCTTAGAAAAATAAATGAGTTCAATTTAGGCTGCTCAGTGGACCAGTGGTTAGCACTGCCGCCAGAAGGTTCTGGGTTTGATTCCCAGATGAAGCTACTATGATGAGAAAATGCAGAGAGAACACATAGTTATAGATTAAACCTAACAAATACTGCAGAATGGGAGAATAGAGATAGAATGAAGCAGAATGAGGAAAAGTGGTCCCTATGTCCTCCAGCATCCTAAGCCTATAGCAGCATTAACTATAGAGATATACATTGTAACTCTAAGCTTTGTCAAATCTAAAAGTTTTAAATGTAGACAGATATCTGCCTAAAGGACAGAGACACCAGCAGTGTGACGGGGAATGGATGGATTCAATTTAAATTAAAGTTCACATTTCAGCACTTGTTTTGCTTCTCTGGTTTTCATCTGAAAGTATTGGTTATAGTTGGTTACCACACTCTAAATGAGGTGGAGGTATTCTGTATTTATGGTAACTACAGTACTGTAACATATTGACCTTATTAGTGAAGTCGGTTTCATTCCCCGAATGCTGCAGGAAACGAATAATCTCTGATCACTGAAGAAATCTGCACTTCTTTGCAGATACTTCAACCTTTTCCTAAAAACCTTGGTCCACTTTATAATAAGACTGAGCGATAAACTTGTTGTTGTGCTGACCTAAGGCAGAATGTATCACTGATTAACATATCTGATGTTTATTTTTTATTTTTTTAGCCTGTCTCAG
>NW_015151295.1:180616-190583 GCF_000732505.1 Cyprinodon variegatus | reverse complement strand
AAGGGCTGTCAAACAGTCATGTAGCACTGACGTAGCTGACCAGTTTAAGATAATGATCATTCCATAGATTTAATAGTGACTCTTAAGCTATACCGTCTCAGTGAAGGAGATGAAAACACAAGGAGAAACAAGCAAGCATGCAAATAGACTTGAGACTTGACTTGGACTTGCAAAAAATGACTTGTGAACATGTCTGGATCCCAGGCAAAGCTTGTTTATCGTTGTACCCAGTACTTACCTCCTCTTTCCCTTAAATTTTATGTTTTTTTTATCCAATGCAGCCATTTTCTGTAAAAGTCTACTTTGGTGATGGGAGGCATCCTGTTCTGATTTGCCTTGATGTGTCCTTTTGGGTTTTATAAATATAAGAAAAAGGCAAACTGTTTTAGGAAGTAATAGAAAATAATCATGCTCCTGGTATGTCACACTTTATTGCAGTTTTGGCTCAGACATAAAAGAAGAAAAGCAGGCAGAGTGACAGAAGTGTTTGATTTTTTTTTATCAAATATACTTTCAGGACAGGCGGTTTAATGAAAAAAACAAACGAAAAAAGTTAGTGCACCCCGTCCTGACATGTCCTGTAAACCACACCTGTGATAGAGAAAGTTGCACAAAGTGATATAAAATCAGAAATAACAACATAAAAGAGTGACAGACAGTAGAGTTGATGTGGTTTGTGTTTTTTTTTTTCTCTCTTGCAGAATATGCAGTGTGAAATCATTGAGCTTAGTAACAGTCTGGACCTGATGGTTACACGCAACAGGAAGACCATGAAGGGCGTCGCTAACCTGGTGCTCGCTCTCAACAAGCTGAGCAAGTTCAAGTTTGACAGAGACCTCAGCAATGCTCAGCTCTGCAACACTATCATGGACTGTGTGATGGAAGGTTGGTAGTAAAACACAACTGCACTGTTTGGTCATTCTAGTTGCTTTTTATGAGTTTATTTGAAAACTTTTTCAATAAATAATTACCAAAAATAAAGGTCCTGGTATTTCTGATGAAAAATTTGGCTTGGGTCCCTCTGCAGGCATATGGAGTGCATTTTGATCCATTATTTTTGCAAGCAAAGAGCACATTTTGTAAATAGATATTTTAAAAACATGCAATACCTGAACGGAACTTTTAAAACTAAAGATTTTGGAATATCTAAGCTATTTTCTCAGATTTCATTTTTCCAATTAGTCTTATTCAAATTTCTATTTTTCAGATTGAGATGATCAAATTGCATTCTACAGATCACATTTTTTTTTTTTTTTTTTATTTCTTGGGGTGGGCTTTTCTCGTGAGTAAGGAATAAAGCTGCTATTCTATTGGTCTGGATGGACGTTAGCTACATTTTTATTGGTCAGAGCGAGTATTTGTGTTGGCTTTAAGTGAAGAGAATATGATCTGTCAAAGCTATTTAGAAAATATTACAGTTCCTAAAAATGCTATATAAAAATATAGAAATTACATGTGAAAATAAAAAAAAATGGAAAAAAACATTTTGGATAAAAAATTATAAAAAGAAAAAAAGAAATTCTCAATTGCATGTCTTTTAAATTTTTTTTTTTTTTTACAAAGTATTTGCTTTGCTTCCAACAATAATGGAGTAAAGTTCACTCCATACCGGCTTTTTTTATAAACTGAATTTCAACAGAATGTTGTTATTTTGATTTCTTTCTGCAGAATTACATACCTCTGCATTAAATAAAGAATGTACTGTCAATTACCCCCCCTCCCTGATACAACGGAGTATTAGGGCCAGGCTAGAGAAGTCATAACATTACGAGAATGAAGTTATCATACCACAACCCGTTTTAGAAAGAAAGCTTCGACCTCCGACCAGCTCCGCCAATTAGCAACCTGAGTCCACTGTGACATTCTGCCCAGTTTGATGCTGCTGCTAAAAGGTTTCCTTATTTGTCAAACCAGAACCAAAGTATAACTTCACATGATGCTCCGCATTCCTCATTTTAGGGAAGACAGTGCTTCTTTTAGGAGCTTTTTCTCGTAATTTTACAACTTTATTCTCTTAATATTACAACTTAATTCTCATAATTTTATGACTTTATTCTCATAATTTTATGATTATTCTCGTTGTGATATCATTCTTATAATTTTACAACTTTATTCTTGTAATGTTATGACTTTATTCTCTAAATAGAAGAAAAAAACTCTCTAGCCTGGCCCTAATACTCTGTCCTACCCCGGAGTAGTTCTGTTTACAAAAAAAATTCTGATGTGTTGCCTTTAGAATTTCTGACCCAATAATAACTTCTTAACATCCTGCTTTTAAATGTGACTAATAGTTCTCCATCTCTTTCTCTCTACAGAAATAGTAGTTGAGAAAGGCAGCAGCTTCTGCACAGAAGAGAAAAACTTCAACTATTCCAGGCTTGTGAAACATGTAGAGCTAAGTGACCAATACAAGAAAGATCTCATTCAGAATTCAGAAGAGTTCAGGCTGCAGGCCATCACCCTGAAAGGCGGATACTGTGATCTTAAAGGTAAAAAAAAATACTTTTTATTGAATACTTCGATTTCAAACAACTTTTCTTTTAGCTTTAGAGGAAGTCCGACCAAAAGAGTCCAAAGCAGAACATTTGATATGGAAAAAAAAACAACTTTTTATTGAATACTTCGATTTCAAACAACTTTTCTTTTAGCTTTAGAGGAAGTCCGACCAAAAGAGTCCAAAGCAGAACATTTGATATGGAAAAAAAAACAACTTTTTATGGATAAAACAAACAACCCTCCTGCTAAGCACGGTGGTGGCAGTATTATTCTCTGGGGATTTCTATGTAGCAGGTGCTTTGTCCACACCATTTTTTAGAGAATGTGTCAAATAGAAATCAACTAACGAGCAGGAAAAAGACCCCAAATCATGAAGAAAACTTAACAAAGTTGTGGTGTGAAGGGCCGTCTGTGAATGTCCTTGACTTTAATAAAATTCAACATCTTTATTCAGCGCTAAAATTTGAAGCCTAGCAATGCAATACAAATGTTCTCAGCTTTAAATTAAATCAAATTCGGTTATTTTTATAGCACCAATTCATGAATTGTCATCCACTGGCTCTTTAAAAAACAATTCAATCAGATCGACTCAAAGTTTTTATATCTAAAAATAACCTGCTGATTGCATCGAGTCTTTGACTTTGCAGGATTTGCTGCTCCTTGATAACCATGTGGAGACAGTAGTAGTTGTAGTTTTGTATTGTGCCTTCAACTCTTTAGCAATCCATCACACTGAGCATGCATGCAGCAACAGTGGAGAGGAAAAACTAGTGTTAGCGGCCTTCTGCTGAGGCTGACTGGGGTTGGAGGAGACAGAAAAAGACTCATATCTTGGCTGAACTTTCTGGCTCTCTTTGTGTTCTCCAGTCTTTGGTTCCCATCCTACTGCCTTGATGTCTTGTCTCTCTTGTGTTCCTCTCACCTCATATTTCCATGTTGTCTATTTCTACAGTTATGTTTTATTTCCATTTCACACATTCTTCCCTGTCTCTATGTCCTTCTCTCTCCCCTTAGTTCTTATCTCTTCTTTCTTTCTCACCTCCCTTTCTGTCTCCGTGTTCGTTGTATTCAGTTTTACTCTCAAATAATTTTCAATAAAGTTCCTTAAACAAGTGCCAGCACAGCCTTATGGCAACAGTCTTAGTGGTGTGCTTATGAAAGCAAATCTAATGGGCTATAAACTAACTATATTAGCAAAACAGGACACAAATAACAAAAGGAACGTAAAAGCATTGATCTATAAATATTTTTATGTTTTTAAAGGTGGCAATAAACTAGCTCCACAGGAGGCTCTGTCTGGCGAAGAAAAAAATACACAGATGAGCTCTGAGTTAGTTTTCATGTCAAAGGGATGAAAGAAAATGCATACAGATACTTACAGTAAAAGCAGAGCCCACAGCTATCTCCAGGAGATAAACGGGACTAATCAGTGAAAAACAGGCTCAACTTATCTCTGATCAAAGGGTTTGATGTCAGCAGCCCAGCTGATATCTAACAACAGGATGATGTCACAGGCAAACAGAACCAGACCAGATGAAGCTGCTATGAAGAGCGAGAGCAGACAGAACATAATGTTACGGTTAAACTTACAAATACTGCAGAATAGGAGTAGAATGAAGGAAAATGAGGAAAAGTGGTCACTCTGTCCTCCGACAGTCTAAGCCTATAGTAGCATAAAGAAATAGAATTAACTCAGGATGACCTGAGCCACTCTAAATATTTTAATACTTTTCATTTCTGATTTTTTTTTTTTACCATTTTATTCCCTTTTTTCTAAAAGTACATGGAAAATTATCCATATGACTTATCCATAGAACCATGCTCTTTATTTTTTTAGTTGCAGAAATAATATCATCAAAATAACAGTGCCACAAACCATAAAACTCCTGAAAATACATATCATGATTTTTCTCCATAATTATATACAAATACAACGTTTTTAAAATGAAATTGAATCACAATCTTAAAATTATTTAAAGGGACATTTGTAATAATTTTATCTACACATTTAATGGTATATTTATGTAATTCTTGATTCTCTAAAATATACTATCTGCATATTTCATGGTACATTTGTGTATTTTATAATACATTTTGGCTCCTCATATACCTCAGAAATCATATCACAATGATTGTGAAAATCATATGGCTATCCCCCATTGACTGTTTCAACAAAGCACCCAAACCCCTACTTTGAGAACCCCTAATCTAAAATAAAAATGTACTTGTTATTAATTATTATTATATTTTCAATATGAAATATGGCAATTTGTTTGTTTTTTCCCCCACATTTTGTAAATACTAAAAGTGAAAGTGCCTGAACTAAACCTCTGTCTTTGTTTTCTTCTCCTCAGTGAATTTTGAAATGTCCTGCTACAGACCTGCAACCTGCTACCCCAACACGGGTTTTACGGTCCACCTATCAATCAGGTCTAACTCCAAGAAGTTGCATTTGTGTTGCTCTAAACCAGATGATAAAGTGTTGCTGTTTCTGAAGGTAAACACCAGATCCTAAACATCCACAGCTTTACTATAATCACAAAATTCCTTCTATGCAAAAATCATTTTTGTTTCCAACTTAATTTAAATGTTTGTTTTTTTATGTGGCTGCTTTTATTTGCTTAACATTTCTTTTTTCAATGATTTAGGGGATTTTTGACTAAAACCCAACAGGAACTCTTGACCCACATAAGAATTTCCCCTTATTGCTTATACCCACTTACACTTATATATTACATATTTTTGTGTAGGAGGTACTCTGGTGTTAAAACATCAGTTCCCTACCCCTAGTGGAGGCCCAGTGTAATTGCAGGCGGCCATGGTTGAAATTAATTGAATAAATGACCTAAATTTGCAAAGTTTTTTCAAAATATATTTGTTATATAAAATGAAATAAATGGTTAAACTGAAAGTAATATCAACATTGTGGAACATCCTATCTGCATTGATAGAGAATCTGTAGTTAGATAAAGAATAGGTTGATGGTGTGGAGGCTTTGGAGCTCATCACCAAAGATTAAACAACAAAAGACCCAAGGAAACATCCAGAAAGCTGGTCTGCAGTTATAGGAAGATTAGAGGGAAGAAAAATATTGTTTTAATAAATATTAGGTGTTTTATCATCTTTTAAAAATCTCCTATTTTCTTTTATAGAGTTAAATTTGTCCCATTATTGTTACACCAAAAAAAAAAGTAGAAAAAAAACAACAACCAAAAAACTTTTATAAATGGATATTAAAAATAAATAAAAACTCTAAAAGCAGTGTTAATCCAAAAAATATTTTGAGTAACTTTGCTGTTTTCCTCAGATTTTATTTTTTCTCATGTTTTTTTTTCTTTTTTTTTGTTGTTTCAGATTTTATATATTTTTGATTTTTAAGATTAAGTTTTATTAACAGCATACTTTACAAATTGCGTTTTAAAGATCATATTCTCTCCACTTAAGCCCTAATACGAGTGCTCGCTCTTCACTGCAATTCGTAAAATTCCATATTAAAAATAAATTTGCAAAAATAAAATTTGATTAAAAAAAAACAAATAATTTTAAAAAATTGAATCTTAGAAAACAGTTAAGATAATTTTCAAATATTTTCTCAATGAGAAAGCTTTTTTAGAGTTTCGCATTTCATGTTTTTTTTTTTCAAATTTCCATGTTGTCAACATGTCCCTTGGTATCAAAAATAATGGCACAAAATTCATTCCATACTTCTTTTCTCGAAGAAAAAAACAATGCTTTGTGAGGACAGCTTTATTCTAACTCTAAATCTGTCAAGTATGAAAAGTTTTGAGCGAAATTGTTACTACCAACAAAATACCTAAAAATCAGAGTGATTATTTTTGTCAGCCTGCTCATGTGATTTAGTTGAACATTATAACTAAACAATCACCATTAGGAGTGATTATAAATGTGTTATCTATTCTTAGTATTGTCTATAGAAACATTCTAATTTCTTTGCTTCTGTGTCTGTTAGGATTGCAGTGACAAGTGTTTGAGCCCAGATGAACAAATGCAGGACTCCCTTTTCAACAAGTCCATGGTGTGTAGAGATATGGCCACCTTCGAGTCAGTGAAGTACCCAGGCTGGTTCATCAGCACTGCCTTTGAAGAACGGGATGACTCGGTAGAGATGTGCCAGGCAGACACTGCCTTTCGTGTCACCTCCTTCAATTTTCGTTTTAAAGACTGATTTTGGATGAATGCTCAGTGGCTCAGTGTGTAGCACTGCCGCCTTGCAGCAAAAAGCTCTGGGTTTGATTACCAGCCCAGAGTTTGCATGTTCTCCCTGAGCGTGCATGGGTTCTTTCTGGGTACTCCGGCTTCCTCCCACAGTCTTAAAACATGACTGTTTGACAGGTTAATTGGCTTCTCTAAATTAAATGGATGGATGGATGATTTAGAATGAATCTGTACTTCACCACTAGATGGAGCAATATATTCCTTTTTACCTGTAGGTTGCAGTTTTTAGCAGCCAAAAAAAAAAAGTTAATGAAAAAAAAAAAAACTTTCCTTCTGGAAAAATGAGGAATACTTTTTTTTCTTTTTCGTTTTAGTATTCTCTTTTTCTTCTGGAAATCATGTAAAAGGATATTCCTTAAATCATTATTGTAATGGTCTTTTTGCCGGTAGTCTTACTTTTTGTAAATATTTTTTTCATTATTTGAGTTTTATTAAAGCTAAAATAATAATAATCTAAAGGATTTGTTTATTTTTATAAATGTTACCTTATTTTGTTTTTTTGTGTTAATCTATATAAAATGCATCTTTGACCTTTAATCCAAAGGATCAGTTATTATCAGAACTATAAGCTACTTAGGAGAAAGACGACCATTCTGGATCCTTCAGAGATGATGGTGTTGAAACTGAGGAAAGAGGCAAAAAGCGATGATGTTGTAGAAGTCCACAGATGTTCTCTGAAGAGGCCTTCAACTCTATTTTTTATTTCTGTCTTTTCTGCTTCCTTGTCCTGGTTGTGCTTTACAGGAGACACATGTACTAGAAGAGCTAGTTTGCTCTGAATGTTCTGCTTCCCTAAAAGTTATAATCTGTAAATAAATAAATCTTTGTTACTGTTGGATCATGTCATTTAATTTTTGTAATAATATAATAAAAAGTCATGATTTTGATGTTGAGTTTTGCTTTTCAATTCAGTTTCTAATAATTATTTTTCTTTTTTCTGGAATAAAATATAACAGTACTACTATAGGCTAAGTATAATAGTGATGCTAAAATGAATAAAAAGGTCAGTGATTGACCCAGAAGGGCTGGTTTTATACAGTCTTGGTGCCACAACTGAGGAGGCGCAGTCACCCCAAAGTTTATATTTAGTTCTAGGAACATTCAAGAAGAACTGAGACCATGACCTCAGACGGACATGTGATCAGACAAACTCCTAGTGGTGCTCAATAACCTGCCATTTAAACCTGGATAGGAGGCATACCTTTTCTGCTGGAGCTAAATGTTATTATAATCATCTATATTTCATAACATAAATGCTATCTTAACAATGTTTTGATCTTTAAAGGGTATTCATTTGAGTTCTTGTGAAAAGTCAGTGCCAAGTGTCAGGTCAGGCTGCTAAAGCCTTGATCTGAAACATAAGTCATGTCAGGGTTTGTGGATTCAGTTCACAATTAACCAAAACTTTTAATGAAATGTTGGAAATAATAAACAAAAACACAATATTTTATAATTAAAGCATCCAAGCAAAAATGCTGTTCAATGGCTGTGTGTTTCCTGTACGGAGCCGCCTTTTACAGCTGCTTTTTGTATCTCTGCTTCTGTCTCCTTGAACCCCAGTCGGCCTCAGCAGATGGCTGTTCACACTGAGCCTGGTTCTGCTGGAGGTTTCTTCCTGTTCAAAGGGAGTTTTTCCTCTCCACTGTCGCTACAAGCATGCTCAGTGTGAGGGATTGTATTCAAGTCAATGAGTCGATGCAATCAACTGGTTTTCCTTAGATAGAAAACTTTGAATCAATCTGACTGGATGATCTGGTGAACTGTAAAGTGCCTTGAGATTACATGTGTTGTGATTGGCGCTACATAAATAAACTGAATTGAATTGAATGGAGGAAACATTACCTTTAGTCGAGGTGTATTTTTTTTCATGCAAGCATTTACACTTCAATATTTAAGTTATAAACATTATAAACTAAGGCAATTAAAATGGTGATTTTAATGTGCTATGGTAGAAAGCAGAAAGCAAAAAAAGTATGACTGAATGGTAAAATACTACCTAACTCTAACTGATTTCATTAGCACGTGTGAAATTGCATATGTATCTTTATATATACAAAAATTATTTTAATTGCTCACTTATGAATTTTTGGCCTAGCATCAACTCCTAATTTAAGGGAATCGGAAAGACTGTTGATATTAAAGTTTGTAGGAAGGAGAAGATGTATGAATAAAGTTTACTTAAGCACTTAGTTATACATATCATTTGATAATTAATGTATGTAATTATATGTAATGCTTGTATGTGTTAAATTTACAATTTACTGTAGTGTCTAAAAGGAAAATAATTTGTTAGTTTATTCATGCATTAGTATTTTAATTATCAGGCTCCTCTGCTGTGCAACAACCTAGCAGTTTTAGCCCCCTAAAAAATAGACACCATGCTAGGCTTAAAACTTTCCTTTTTGGCATATTTATAGTTAGACTGGCTCAAGTTATTCTAAACTATCGCTACAGTTATGCTAGACTCCAGGAGTTTAGACTGCTGAATGAAAGAGCATGATTTAGAGATAAAACTAACGAATACTGCAGAGTGAGAGAACAGAGATAGAATGAAGCAGAATGGAGCTAAAAAAAAGTGGTCCTTATGTCCTCCAGCAGTCTAAACCTATAGCAGCATAACTGTCCAGATGCAGTGCAAACTATGTTTGACAGCTACTATCATATAAACTCATAAAACTTCAGTGATTAATTTAAATAAACATATCGCGGTAATATGTTTTACAACTCTACTTAAATAATATTGCATTAATACGGCGTTAAT
Organism: Cyprinodon variegatus; assembly: GCF_000732505.1. Lineage (NCBI taxonomy): Eukaryota > Metazoa > Chordata > Actinopteri > Cyprinodontiformes > Cyprinodontidae > Cyprinodon > Cyprinodon variegatus. Next base: position 181,090 of record NW_015151295.1, on the reverse strand, counting down.
AAATTATGAATTAAATATTTAGTTCTCAGATTTACCCAAATTTATGACTGTTGGACATGGAATTGAATTAAAGTTTTTTTTGGTGCCATTTTTCTTTACCTTTTTCATTTAAGAAATGTGCTTTGAACATATATAAATACGAGTGACTTGAATAAAATACAAGCCACTGATGATGCAATAAAACATCCATCAGTTAAAAAGTAATTAGTACTCTGAGTAGTTTTTTGAGAAGAGTACTATGCACTTTTACTTGAGTATTTTCTAACTCCAGCACTTTTACTTGTAATTGAGTATAATACTTTTACTTGATTACAATTTTTCTGTACTCTTTTTCACCTTTGTCCATTTTATGTTTGGAAGTAAAAGCCCAATACACATGAAAGGAAAAAGTGACATTATTTATACCAGTAAGATTTATATTAAAGATATATGAAATATTGATTGCAAAAAAAGAAGAAAGTTAATTTAGATAAT
>NW_015151295.1:174262-179046 GCF_000732505.1 Cyprinodon variegatus | reverse complement strand
TATCTCTGCTTCCGTCTCCTTGAACCCCAGTCGGCCTCAGCAGATGGCCGCTCACACTGAGCCTGGTTCTGCTGGAGGTTTCTTCCTGTTAAAAGAGAGTTTTTCCTCTCCACTGTCGCTATAAGCATGCGTAGTGTGAGGGATTGCTGAAGAGTCAATGAGGCGACGCAATCAACTGGTTTTCCTTAGATGGAAAACTTTTAATCAATTTGACTGGATGATCTGGTGAACTGTAAAGTGCTTTTAGATGACTTGTGTTGTGAATTTGCGCTATAGAAATAAACTGAATTGAATTGAATTGCATTGAATTGCAACAGTGCAGAGTTTGACATTTGACTTTCGTTTTATCAATATTTGACCAATTGAACTGGTCATTTTACCCTCACTATAACATTTGCCTACAGCTGGGAAATTATTCAAGATCCGCCACTGCTAGATAATACATTTTTAATAACTTTGATTAGATGTTCTGATTGAATTGTCTCTGTAAAGTTCCTGGAGTTTTCACCTGTTGTTTGTGAAGTTGAGGAGGAAGCTGAGACTCTTGCAAGAGAATGTTCAAATTTATTTAATCTAATGCGCTTAAGTCTAAAGGTGTAGAAAGACATGCAGCTTCTGATTTTGTTCAATTGAAGACTGTTGAGTGATGAATGGCAGACACAGACAAAAATAGCATTACAGTAATTCATTCTTTAGCCATTAAAAGCATGTAAAGCCTTCTGATGAGCATGATTTAAAAAAAAGGTTTAACTTTAAGCCAAAACACAAACATGGTAGAATACAGGATTAACTGCTCAATCAACCTGTTTGTTGAATTTAAACCCCCTTAAAAATCACTGCATTAGTTTTTTTGGCATAGTCACTGACATTCCCACAAGCTGAACGCTACTTTAGTTTTTTTCTAATTAAAACTGGAGATTTTAGTTTAGCCACTGTTTAAACAGCAGAGGTATAATTGGGAAGGGAATGCTGAATTTGACTGTTAACTGGTTTTAGGCAAGGCAAGGCAAATGTATTTGTATAGCACAATTCAGTACAAAGATAATGCAAAGTGCTTTACATGATTAAAATATAGGAAAATAAAACAGAATCAAACAAGTAGAAAAAGAATATATAAATACAATAAAAAAAATGCAGAAACAAAAGAGAATATTAAAAACAGTTGGACTAAAGAAAATAATTTAGTCTTAATTGAAATAAGTAAATCAGAAAGTTATCTGCATAGCAATAGAAAGACATTTAGCTAAATCCAGTTTATTTATATAGCGCCATTTAACACATGTAATATCAAGGCAATTAACAGACACAATTCAATCAAATCATACAGACAGACTGATTGAAAGACTAATAATTGCTCAGACTGACAGCATATATATGGAAAAAAGAGCGGGACCAAGAATGAAACCTTGGGGCACCTCTAATGGCAGAGCAGAACATAAATAACGTATTCTGAAAAAGTTCAAAAAAATCCACTGCACTTGGTTTCCAAGATTCAAAGACGTTTCACCACCTCTCCAGGAAACTTTCTCAATTCAAATATCTGGATCTGCAGTGAGTTTGAGTCTTTATATAGACAAAGCCTTGTTTGCTTGGAAACATGCAAATGGTAACCGATGAGTGGGTCGTTTGGTTCCATTGTTAGCCTGTAATATCTGAAACCTGTCTATGATTCTGATGGTCGGTCATTAAAGGGGTGGGGTGGGGTGGGGGGGTGTTTGTCGTTAAAGGGGGGGATTGTCTCCTGTAATACCTGAAACCTTGAGAGGTGGCGAAATGTCTTCAAATCTTGGAAACCAAGTCCAGTGGATTTTTTTGAACTTTTACGGAATGACTATGACCTGGATGACTGAGAATCTTCATCAGCATAAATTGAGTATATCAGAAGTCACAGATTAGCTGACAGGGGTCCGGATTCGGACCCACTTGCTGGCTAATCTAAAAAACATTTATAAATTACTGCATGTTGTCCAACGACAGTGTCTAACTTTACTTGCGCCACTTCTCCGGTTAATACGGTAAAGCCCTCAGGCGCCTCCGGCACCAGGCTACATGTGATCCAAATTAGCCAATGAGCTGCTGTCAGTCTATACTCATGTGTTGCAAAAGTTTTTTTTTTCTGTCTAAAGAGAAGCCTTGGTTTGGCCTGGGGCAAAGTAGAAGGAAACAGAAGAATATGCCCCCCCCCCCACCTTTCTATTCATTTATTTAGTTAGTATGTGTGTTTGTGTATATGTTCTTGGCCATAGATGGAGGAGGTGCCCACATAAGATAAAATAATTAAAGCCAGTTGTTTTTGCAGTATTGATACCTATGTCTACAGATAAGGTAATCCAATAATGTGTCTCAAAAAATGTGTAGAATTAGGAAAGGTTATACATTTATGGTGGCTTATGGTGCCATATCCCAATTAGACATGTTAGGATAATTATAATTGTTGATGTGTTGGTTTATTGTACCTTAATATTACCTGTCTGTTGCTTGTCTGAACTAATGTTTTAACCAGTAGTTTATCTGATTAGGACAGTTCATCTGTCCGGATATACACTTATCATCTTCATTCTGCACGTGACATGGACTTGGAAATGGATTGAGAGCGGTGTCCTTCAGCTGAGACGACAATTCATATCAATTTAATGCAAAACAATTCAGTTTAATTCAGTTCAATATAATTCAATTTAATTAAGTTCATAAGCATTTTATTGATCCAAAAGGGATCAATTAACAATTTAAAAAAAAGTTTTAAATAACATTATTTCTATTTGTATTTATTGCCAGAATACAAAATAAATTAAAGCAACTCAACCTTGCGGGGCGACTTCAGCTTCCTATGACTATCTTCTTACAGCTTTTTTTAACGCAGGTTTTCTCTTGTATTAGATTCTCCAAACTGATCAAAAATATTACACTTCTAGTCTGTTTTAAAGTCGGGTTAAGAAAAACTAAAATGTCCATTTGTCTTTGCACAGTTTAAATCATGCATGCAAACTTTATTGTTCCCCTCTTATCTACAGACCTGATGCTTAAATGTAGCATGAGGAGTCAGTTTATGGTGTCTAGTTTTTTCTTTTTATTTAGCTTTAGATTTACTAGGACTGCTTGTTTGACCTGCAGGGATTTGATATTTTTCAACCCGTCTGTCGTACGTCTGTGGTTCCTCCAAATTTGCAGCCTCATCTTGCTATGGTAAGGCTGTTGTCTGCCATTAAAGCATTTTTATGGTAAGGGTTAAAGAACAGGAGCTGAAGCAATTTCTGCTTTTTCAGGCATTTCAAAAGCCAGCCATAATTCAATGAAGCTTAAAATATACCATATGTCTGGGTAAAAAACAAAAACAATCCCTGCCTTTGTCTTAATTATGAATCTACTTCGCTTGCTTCTCTATTCAAAATTCTTATTAAGCCTTTTCAATGATGTATGTAAAAAAAAAAAGCTGTTCCTTCTTGTCATCCTATTTATCCCTAAAAGCCACAATTTTCTTTTTTTAGAGACTGAAGATTTGCTGCATTTATCGTCTATAAAAAGACACACGACAGCCCATAATCTCTGTTACAGCGCTGTTCAAACTCTGCCCTTACACTTTACAATGGCAGATTTAAAGAATCTAAACCAATAAGAGACATTTGGGAGGAAGCTGGTGTCCCCTGATTGGTGCAGCATCCAGGGGTCTGCATGGTGACACGTCAGGCTGCATCTCAGCTGACGACGCTGTGAACGCACTGCTCCACATTTGTATTGATACGTAAAGTGGATTTTAGAGTGATGTTATAAATGTAAGAGGGTGAAGTTAAGAGAAATAACTCCAGAGTTTATTAAACATACTGCAGCATCTTTAAGAATTGCATCTGTGATGTAATCTATCCATTAAGCTCTTTTCCTTTGACCTTGTATGCATTGTCTTTTTTTTCCTAATGCCTTGTCTTTCACTTTAATGTTCTTATAAAGCAAAGAACTTCCTTAAATTTGCCACATCCTACATCTCTATCCTGTCAAAACACACACACTGATGCACAGCTTCCCTTTAAGGCTTTCCAATCTTTTATAATTACAGTCAATCCCTTTTTTTTCCCAAAGTGATTTCAAAGATACAAGAAAAAAATAAAAAAAACCTGTTAAACCTTAGTTGTAGGTGTTGACTTAAGTAAGTTTGGCAGCATGTGAAAGGATACTGGTCGAGGGAAAATATGGTAATTTCTGTGATGATACATTCCCATATGAAATCCCATTCCCGACTGTCTCACACATCTGACCACAAAGGCTCACGCGTGCGCCGTGCGGTCAGAAGCAGAAGAGCAGCAGCAAACCTACTGTCCAGGGTTACCAGTGAGTGAGTGTGTGTCCCTCTGCCATGTACATTCCCAGCACATGGCAACAGGAGCTAAATATAGCCCCAGCAGCCTGGCTTCACAGCAGGATCATGCTTCCTCTCCCTACCGGAGGATCTCTTCTTCTCTGCTGCCAATAAACATGGTGTACTTCCCATTTGTTCTGTCATCTGCTTTAATCCACTGTAATGTATACACTACCGTTCAAAAGTTTGGGGTCACCCAAATCATTTTGTGTTTTCTTGAAAAGTCACACTTATTCACCACCATACGTTGTGAAATTAATAACAAGACATTGACAAGGTTAGAAATAATGATTTGTATTTGAAATAAGATTTTTTTAACTTCAAGCTTTGCCTTCGTCAAAGATTCTCCATTTGCAGCAATTACAGCTTTGCAGACCTTTGGCATTCTAGCTGTTAATTTGTTGAGGTAATCTGGAGAAATTGCGCCCTACGCTTC
>NW_015151295.1:171015-172488 GCF_000732505.1 Cyprinodon variegatus | reverse complement strand
TTAATGAATGTATTATTTTACTTGATACAGAGAGAGCATAGTAGGTAAAATATAAGAGTGGGGTTTAACTCTGCACAATTCTATATCTTCAAAAGAAAATACTGTATTTACCTTCTCTCTTAGTCGTTCAAAGGAAACCATTTTCAAAGCGGAAAACAGTCCTAATTCCTCATTCATCAGAGCCGGTGATACTTCAAACATTGATAAACAGCATCTAATGAGTGTAGTGCTTATAACATTTTTATTAATGGAGCAAAATGTTGCTTTTCTCTGTTAACAATGAATTCCTCTTATCAGTACGGATGCTCACATCGAGCATAAAAAAGGGCATGCATATTGCAGCACCAATGACACTAGACCAATAGTGTCCCTACCAAAGTTCAAATCAAACCTACGCCCTTGCTATACACCTATGTAGATATTGCACCAAAAACCAGACATTTGCAGCTAGAATAGTCATTTACCACATTAGCAATGTATAGTGTCTTTCTTTAAAGTTAAGACTAGTTTAAAGTTATCTTCATTGAAAAGTACAGTGCTTTTCCTTCAAAAATAAGGATATATATATAAACAACAATCAAACACCCTGTCTACTTTTAAGGGTAGGCTTAAAAATGTTCTTTTTGATAAAGCCTATGTTAGAGTGGCTCAGGTCTATAGTTATGCTGCTATAGGCTTAGTCTGCAGGAGGACATAACGGTCCCTTTTTCATCATTCTGCTTCATTCTATCTCTATTCTCCCACTCTGCAGAATCTGTTAGTTCAATATCTAACATTATTCTCTCTCTGCTTTTTCTCATAGTATCTTCGCCTCATCTGTTCCTGATTGGCTGTGACTCCATCCTGGAGAGAAATATCAGCTGTGCTGCTGCTATCAACACCTTTGTTTATAGATGTTGGAGATCGACCTGTTTAGTCCTGTTTCACTGACTGTGACTGGCTGGATGTGCTCTCTTCATCCTCTGACATGGGAGTTGGCTGGGAGCTTGTCTGCCTGGCTGTGTGTTTTCTTGTATCTCTGCTTCTTCTTAAGAAGGCTTCTTATTTTCTTGAGGATGGTGTTTTGATGTGTAAGTGGACTGCACACCCAAAAGTACATTTAGACGAAGAAGGAACACCTTCTGATGACAATGGAGCACCACTTATCAAATTGTTGTGCCTGTTGTGTGTATCGTCACAGTCTATTGTCCCTTGCACATGAACATCCGTTGTCTTGACATTTAGGAGTTACAAAAACGTACAATAAAATTCTCAATCACTTCTTTGGGCCAGGGTTGAAGGCTTATGTGGTGGCTGATGCGTGGCCCAACTACTTTGTCAACGGTGGCTGTTTGCATCTCGTCATTTCGCTAATATAGAATTCTGACATGTGTTTGTCCCTGCTATGAAGATATTTTTCATCATTCTGCTTCATTCTATCTCTATTCTCCCACTCTGCAGAATCTGTTAGTTCAATCTCTAACGTTCTGCTCT
>NW_015151295.1:167226-169430 GCF_000732505.1 Cyprinodon variegatus | reverse complement strand
TGATCTGGTGAACTGTAAAGTGCCTTGAGATGACTTGTATTGTGAATTGGCGCTATATAAATAAACTGAATTGAATTGAATTTTGCTAGTTCAAATAGCCTAACTCTGACAAATTCAAGGCAAGGCTTAAAACTTTCATTTTTGATAAAGCTTAAAGTTAGAGTGGCTCACAATATCAAGAGCTATCTATTTAATTATGCTGCTATGGGCTCAGACTGCTGGAAGATATAGGGTCCACTTTTCATCATTCCACTTTACTCTCTATTCTCCAACTTTGCAGTATGTTTTGGTTCAACCCCTAACTTAATGTTCTTTCTGCTTTTTATCTTTAAAGTACCTTCATCTGGCCTGGTCCTTTTTGCCTGTGACACCTTCCTGGAGAGAAATATCAGCTGGGCAGCTGTCTTCAACACCTTTGAATATTGATGATAGAGCTGGGCCTGTTTTTTAATGCTTAGTCCTGTTTCTCTATTTGACATAGTTATGGGCTCAGTTTTTACTGTGACTAAATCTATATGATCTCTTTCATCAATTTTGAATTAAAAACTGGCTCAGAGCTCATTTGCTTAAGTGTTTCTTTCAAAGACTAATATAGAAAGTATTTCTATGTTTCCGTGTTTCTATGTTTCTTGTGCAAAACTGCTTGGCATGATAAATGTCATTATAAATGGATTGTCAAAAAGCTTTAGGAAATGTCAGAGGAAAGATAAGTGTATTCACTCTCTTTACAAATACTAGCTAGAGATAAAATTGAGTACTTTACAGATACATGGGGAGGTAATGTTATAGAAATATTTATCTGCACAACTTTGTTCTCAAGTAAGAACTTGTACAGATTTCATCAAGTCACCTACATCTGTAAATCCAATTACTGGATGGGATCAGCCGGGTTTCTTTACATCCATCAATTTTCCATCACACTTATCCCAAGCAGGGTTAGAAAGGTGCTGTCAATGGGTGAGAGGCAGGGTCAACCCTGCACAGGTCGCCAGGCAATCGTAGGGCAACACAGAGACAAACAGGACAAACAAACATTCAGACACACACTCACACCTAAGGAGAATTTAGAGATGCCAATTAATCTAATAGTCATGTTTTTGGACTGTGGGAGGAAGCCGGAGTACCTGGAGAGAACCCATGCATGCAAAGGGAAAACATGCAAACTCCATGCAGAAAGACCCCTTCCCAGGAATCGAACTCGAAACCTTCTTGCTGCAAGGCAGCAGTGCTACCCACTGCACAGGGAAACTCATAACCAATCTGTCAGTACGATTGACTCCATAAAGAGATCAACCCTGCTTTACAGTGGTGCTTTATAAAAAGCTGGATTTAAATTCAAACTGAGGGTTGTTTCCCATTACTAAGCAATGACAACTAAAATGTCTGACATTTGCAACTTGACGTGCTGTGAGGTTGAGCACTGAACTTAGCTGCACCTAAAAACCTCTTTACAAATCTGTACATGCACAGCTGTGGGGTAAGAAGATTAACTTAGCGTAAAATAAATTATATATTAGAATTAGAACCTGTTAAATGACCTAAATCATAAAATGCATATACATGCATTTCAACTCTTTAACATGACAGCGATGGTAGAGAACTGAGGACAGGAAATAACTGTATTTTCTGTGTTTTTATTTGTTTGGGAATACTCCTGCAACTCAAGCTTTAATCAAATACTTGAATGTTTTCCAACAGATTTGCATTAAAGCGCGGGACACAGCAACACACGCGATATAAGACGGAGTGGTTAAATGGGACTGACTCTTGCGTGATGGTACTGAACTGCTGGGAGCATGTGGTATAATCCTGGCTTAATTTGGCACAGTGCCTAGTGAGGTATTACATTGCTCACAGGCTGCATAAGTCTTACTGTTGACATGTGCAAGCTTGCACACACTACTGCTGCAGAGCTGGAATGAAGGACAGATGAACGTAGCAACGGGAGGCCAATGAGGGCAAAATTGCTTATAGCTTATGTTGCAGCTACTATTCTGAAAAAAATTAAAGATATTTTTTTCTCCAATTTTGGCTTCACTTCACTGGCAGAATTTAATTTAAAAGCATCCTTCTCATTTCTGCAGCCATTAATAACCAACCTCCATTTCAATCTGAAAAACTTGCACAGAAAGAAAAAGACAATTAGAAGAATTTTATTGAGGCAATTATTTTAAGACTTTGGCGCTCAGACCTCAGCAGGAAAC
>NW_015151295.1:163752-165033 GCF_000732505.1 Cyprinodon variegatus | reverse complement strand
CCGCTCACACTGAGCCTGGTTCTGCTGGAGGTTTCTTCCTGTTAAAAGGGAGTTTTTCCTCTCCACTGTCGCTACAAGCATTCTTAGTGTGAGGGATTGCATTCAGTCAATGAGTCGATGCAATCAACTGGTTTTTCCTTAGATAGGAAACTTTTAATCAATTTGACTGGATGATCTGGTGAACTGTAAAGTGTGAATTGGCGATATATAGATAAACTAAAATGCATTGAATTGAATGAAATGCTTATAGCTTTAGTTAGAATCAGAATTAGAAAAAGATTTAAAAAGTTGTGTTTTACTCTTGCCTTTGTGGTAAGGTGCTACAGATAGATATACATTCAATTTACATTATCAGAGAAATTTACCCAAGAAAATCACCACGGAAGATCTTAAAAATGCACATTACCAACAGCATGAAGTTAAAATGAACGATATGTACATGTGCTGCGATATATTTCAATGGGAAGTGGGGGTGGGGGTACTGTTACAGAAGGGGAAAAGCTGTTTTTGTGGTGGGAGGTTTTGATCCTGGCAGGCCAGAGTGCTCATTCATGTTTTAATTATGTATTTTATTATGTTCTGAATGAGCAAGATATAACTTTAATTTGTTTCCACTGACTCTTGAGCTCAGTTGCGTGGTCAAGTTATATAATTTTGGGCTTCCAATGCCCTTAGCATGGCGAGCAAGCAGCAGTTCGTGTTTTCAAGGGTTCACGAATGTAAACACCTAGAGAGATCCTGTGATTTCGCTCATAAATAACACCACTATCAACAGATTGTGGAAAAACTCCAGGAAAGAAATGACTGTCAGTGATGGACGGCATGGAGAGGCCTTTATAAAGTTGGAAAGACTTAGTTTTCTACTTCCTTGTGTAGTGTGGTAATGTTTTGAACATGGCCATTATGGAGCAAGTGGATCAGGTGGAAAGCTGTACAGAGTATAAAGTCCATAGATGCTATGACGGACAGCTCTTTTTCTGCAAGGAATGTCTGTGTGTCAAGCATAATGAGCCCTATTTAGTCTACCCTTGCACCACCTTTGAAATTTGTCATTTAGGCTCTGTTCCAGAGGTCAGAGATTACCGGACCACGGTCCAGATCCGGACCCAATCCTTTAACACATTTGAAAATGACTACATGCTGTCGGACAAAAGTTTCTTAACTTCACTTGTGCCGCTTCTCCTGTTAATAAAGTCATCCGGAGCGACCAGGCTACACCTGATCCAAATGATCCAATGAGCTGCTGTCAGTCTGGGTTGCTGCTGCTGCTACTTTTAGACA
>NW_015151295.1:157496-158337 GCF_000732505.1 Cyprinodon variegatus | reverse complement strand
GTCAGTTCAGGTGTTTTATAAAATATGTGAATCAGGAAATTGTCTATATTTACCAAACTGAACGATTGTTGTTCTCTACTTAAAAAAAACACTTTAGATTTTAGAATGGAAAGATTTTCTTTTTTTTTCTTTCTTTCTTAAAAAAGTCTCTGTATAACATTGATGCATAAACACCTCAGTGTTAAATTCTGTTTAAAGTAACAGATTTTATTTATTCGGACCCCGCTGGTTTTTAATTGGTTACCCCTGGTCTATTCAATTTAATTCAGTTTACATATATACTGTAGCGTTGATGATGTGCGTATGACACGGATGACGTCAAACATGCGCCGCTTTGTTTTAAAAAATATAAATATAAAAAATATAACCGCGGATGTCTGGGGGACAGTGATTCGCTTACATGTTATGAATGCTGCCGCACTATAAAGAATAAATTATGAACAGTTTAGTTTGTGCCTTCAAGTCGTTGCCCAATGGAAGACGTTACTTGGATATAACCTAACGGAATATCTTCAGAACGGCTCCAAATTACACAAAACTCATATGGGTGAGCAGAACATGATGTCAGTCAGATTGGTTCAAAGTTTGTATTGTCTCGGTAAAGTGCCTTCAGATGAAATGTTGTGAATTGGTCCACTCTACAAATTGATAAAGAGGACTCTTCCTTTTATCTGTTGCTACATTGAGGCCCCGTCCACACGAAGACGAACCCTGGCCTAAACGCACAAATTTTTCACCAAACCAGCCTCTCATCCATACGAAGCCGGCGTTTGGGGGGTCTGTAAACGATCTTTTTTTTATTCAGCCTTCAGAGTGGGAAGATTTCGAAACGCCGTTTTCG
>NW_015151295.1:155191-156997 GCF_000732505.1 Cyprinodon variegatus | reverse complement strand
CTGTCGATACATGCTTTTCCAAGAGGGAACAGGGTTTCCTTAAAAAGAAATCTTTGTTGGAATAAACTTAATTGGATAACCTTTGTTCAAAAAGATTTCTAAAACACCAAATCCTAATTCAAGATCCTGTAGCATCAACATAGCATCAGTTGCAAAACCATTTTTTCAGGAATTCAAAGAAGTTCCCAAGAAACAACTGAAAAAAATCACACAGTGTATGACCGGCTTAAACATGATGAATAATAAATACGCTTAGCATAAGCAAAGGGTTTAAATCCGGGCTCAACCAGTCCACACAGATCCTCTCCCCTTCATATCATCCACATTGAAATGCTTGGTTAAGCTCAACAATTTTCACACCTGTTACTGTACACAGACAGCAATTAGACACAGCTGAATGTCCCATGATCTGAACGCTACATTGAAAGGGAAAGCGTTTGAGGAAGACAGAATAAAGACCCATTAGGGAGCATGATTCCTCCTGTCAATGTGTTTGAAAATTAACTCTTACAAAACGATTCTGCATCTGGGAACAGTTTTAGCAGTGATATCATCTGGGATTGTGTCTGTTTTTGTTTTAGAGACATTACCTAAGAGCAGGCAAAAAAAAAAAAAATCCTGCTGCTCTACAGAATGAGTTTGGATGGAAATATCTGAGAGCTCAAAAAGGTTACAGTAACCTCTCAGCATGCCTGTGCACGCCAAAGTGAGTCACTGTACTTGTGCATATTTCCTCCTTGAACTCAAAAAGATCAATTCCATCAATATGAGGCTGAGTATTTATAAATCCGGTGGATATTCAAGGGTAGCCTTTTTGTTCTCTCACTGCAGTGCAGAGGTATCTCATTTTATTGTCTTCACTGTTGTGCATTAGGATAAAACTGTTTTTCGAGCAGAAGACACATAAGCTCTAACACCATCCCCTCCTAATCAGAGCTATTATTTAAGTATAGATAGTTATGCAAATTTCTGCATACTTAATCAAATGTATATAATGTTTAATATTGGATATGACAATTTTTTATCTAAGCATAACAAGACCACATGACTGCATGTAGGTGCAGGTGCCCTATGAGGGTAAGCAAAGAAGTAATTAAGACAAGCAAAAGAAAGAAGTGTGAGAAATGTGCCAAAGATAAAACACATAGAGGTCAGTATGGATGTTGATGTTTATTGAAGCTGGAGTTACAGCTGCAGAAGCTGCTAAGTGGCCAAATGCATGAGTAATGGGGCATTTCAAACAGGGTACAGCACTCGCTCCAAATATTTTCAACGGCATGTATCTTGCAAAGGTGCAAAAAAATGCTGCGTTAAGCTAGGTTAATACTCTCCGCTTTAAACAGGGCACTAGGGTTCATACACAAAAAGTGCTGTCTATGATGCTGTGCAACACAGAATTTCTGTAACTTGGCGTGGACTACATGCAAGCATCATTCTAAATGCCGGGATCCTTTGAATCCCAGCATTTAGAATCAAAGGATTAAAGGACTCCAGCATTAGGAATCAAAGGACCAAAGGAACCCAGCATTAAGAATCAAAGGATCAAAGGATCCCAGCATTTAGAATCAAAGGATCAAAGGATCCCAGCATTTAGAATCAAAGGATCAAAGGATCCCAGCATTAAGAATCAAAGGATCCCAGCATTTGGAATCAAAGGATCAAAGGAACCCAGCCTTCAGAATAAAAGGATCAAAGGATCCCAGCATTTGGAATCAAACGATCCCAGCATTTAGGATCACCCTTGAAGGTGTATTTCCAGGGCTGTCCCCCCCGGAAGCAGGGCCAGGGGACGACCCAAGACATGCT
>NW_015151295.1:151306-152876 GCF_000732505.1 Cyprinodon variegatus | reverse complement strand
ATCAAACGATCCCAGCATTTAGGATCACCCTTGAAGGTGTATTTCCAGGGCTGTCCCCCCCGGAAGCAGGGCCAGGGGACGACCCAAGACATGCTGGAGGAACTTTGTCTATTTGCAGGATCTGGAACGCCAGAGTTCCCCAGACGAGCTGAGACTGCTGGATAAGTGAAAGATGTCGGGCAGCATTAAAATATCTAAGTACCTAAAGTGAAACATGCTATTAAATAGGTTATGAAATAGGTTATGCAATCCTAATACCAAAATACCCAGCATCAATCAATGCTCACACTTCTAAGTCTTGACTCACAGTGAAGGAATGTGTCTAAGTCAGAAAGTACTTGGATGTCAGTAAAAACAGTTTCTGAAGTGACAATATGCATACTATCACCTAGGAGATTACCTTAGTCTGACTTTCCAGTTCAAAGTTCTGAGTTATATACATATCGCTGAGTTGTAAGACTGATACCAAGCTGTAATAATTTCACCCACGCCCACCGACAGGGGGGGGGGGCAAAGGGTTCAATTGTCCCAGGCTCAGGACAGAGGGGGGCCCACAACTTTGACCATTAAAAATACAGGCGGAAGTAATTTTTCAGAAAATATTTGTGATAAAAATATTAATATTAGAATAACTAAAAATATAATAAGGGACCATTAGAACTCCCCTCACCCAACTTAAAATGGTTTTACCGGGACAAAAGTGGGCTGCAACTTTTAAAGTTTGTTTCTCTGCATCCTAAAGGCCTGGTTATCCTCCCGCAGCAGTGTGTCACAGTGAGCAGATATTTTTGATTTATGCCGAATTTCAACGTATGGTCTGCTCTATGTAATTCCACGCCACAACCTAAGAGGGACAATCAGGAACTTAGCTGTGGGTCTAGATTCGGCTGAGGCGGTTCTTGCTGCTTTCATCCATTGTTACGTATTTATTCATATTTAAACAACAAAAATTAAAGTGTAAAATCCAGGAATGTGTCTCTCCTATTTCCTAAAATTGATCAATTAATCATTCGATAGTGTTTATTAGTGCCAACTGGTCTTCTTCCCTCTCCATCTTCTTTGCTTTCCGTCTGACTTCTACCTGTTCTCTATTTAACGCTTCTAATTAGATTTTTCATCCTTCTCTTCAACTGTTTTATCAGTGTTCCTATTTTCCTCCTCTCTCATTCAATCTTCTTTCTATCAGTCTTCTAATGTTCTTCCTCTTCTATCAGTCTCATTCTAATCTAAAGCAGAGACATCATACAATCAAAATTCCTTCCAAACTCATATAATGTCATCAAATATTATGATTATTATTATGATGATGATTAATATTTTTGTTGTTGTCTCAACTCATTAAATACTAAAAAGGCTAATCATCACGATATTTGGAGCTACAACTAAAAACAACCTAATAAATGAACATTAAACAGGTGGTTCTTTCTTCCTCCATCATTTTCAGATCATGCAGATCTTGTCTCAGTCACTTTTCGTTTCACTGCTGCTTATTTTTCATAATGAGGAACTTTCATATATCCAAACTGAGTGGCAGAAAAGTAGATCTAAAGCTCCTGTCACACCTTGACGA
>NW_015151295.1:144202-146146 GCF_000732505.1 Cyprinodon variegatus | reverse complement strand
TATTGTTGCGCTTGATCACGGCTCCAACCTGTGGATTTGTTTGTATGCTGCCTGCATGTTTTTTGAAGATCAATAAAAGGATCTGAACAGCATATTGGACTGAACCTTTTTGAGCGCGTCAACAAGGATTCCCCTAATCAGCCGCTCGGCGACTTAGTTGTTTTGACTGTCGCCAACACCCGGTATCACAGAATACCAGTCCGAGCTTATCTCCAACGCATATCAAAGTGTTCCAGACGACCACTGAACGTGTTTCTAACTTTCAGCTACTATATAATGGCGTATTGTCAGCGTTTTGGTATAAAGAGCAGCCAGGTTAATACCATGATCAAAGACATATTTTTATGCAGGCCGGGTGCCTCTTAGGGCATTGCTACCCCCTTAGGACACTGGCTTTTGCATCATTTCATGGGCATTACGCTGCCGTGCGTTATGCAGAAGTTAGGCTGTCATTGGACATGTGTTCTGGACTCGTTATGAATACGCTATATATACGCCCAAGATAGGAAAAATACACAGAAAGTTCAGCGTATGCCTGCGTTTTAGGAGACTTCGGGACGACAGGTGGTCATTAACGGGGACTGTCCCCGGAAATTTGTCACTGTATTATTTCCACAGTTCACTGGGAGCTGCTAGCTAGCTTAGCAACAGGAGGCCACATGCCTCTTCACTGCCTGCATGCATGGACAGAGTTATTTTAAATAAACACAAAGGGCTTTATTTAATAACAAGCTGAGCAATAAAAAAAGAAAAAAGGAGAAAACATGTAATCAGGATGTGGTCATCTTTCAGTAGATCTTTGTATTTCACTGCAGAATACACTTAAAAAATGTCAGATGTGACTAAACACACTTAAAAACATTAATCTGAATTGAGTTACTGAAATGACTTCAATTTTTGATAATTTTCTGTTCACCGAATATGGCTGTTTATTGATTATATAGTAGCACAGAAAATCCTGAATGTCGCTATAGAAATAAGATTTTTGTAGAAACGCTTTCTGTAGCATTACAGAGTTTTTGAATGATACTGCCACCTGTGGCCAAAACACATAACTGCAGCACTCTCCTGTTTATGTGCAGCTGCTGGTGTCTGAGTTGAGCTGGATGCAGGTCGCTGCTGAGTATTTACAAAATCCACGCTTTGGTTGTTTGTTAGGTTGGAGCCTGTTGATATGGATGCGTCTGACGTCACGTCCCCAGAAACACAGGAACTTCTGACCCAAAGTGAATTCAGGAACATAGGATACAGGCTGAACTACTAAGATGTCAGTCTGCTCTTCAAATCCTGGGCGGTTCTAAACAGGGGCCAACGGGGGCCAGTGCCCCTGTAGATCATGTCCTGGCCCCTGTTATGGCCCCTGTAGTGAAGACATAATACTCAAAGAACTTCTAATGATGAGATGCGATCGAATAGACTTGGTTACTGATAGGTCCTTTGGATCTATTCAATTTTCTTTTCTTAAACAATAGGGAGATCGCTTCAGTGGTATTGAGACAGGATCCCAGTTTTCATCTGCTAAAGAAAATACTCAGTTTTTCTAGACTTCTCATTCTGATTTAATAGAAAACTGTAATTTTAACATAAATGAACTTTAAAAAATCTAAAATTCCTAAATTATGAATGTATATTGACCTAATATTCCAAATAATAGCTTTATTTTATCTTTTAGATATATATAGGGCTGCAATTTTTTGAGTTGCTTTTTTGCTATGCTAAGGGATTTTTATTTTTGTTTTAACGATAATCCAAATGAACATTTTCAAGCCAAAAATATTTTCAGTTGGAAGAAATATAATTTTAATTAAACCTAACTGAATGGAAATTTAACTTAATGCAGCTAACTTAACATATTTCAATTTCAATTCAGTTTATTTCTATAGCACCAATTTCCAACACATGTCATCTCAAGGCACTTTACAGTTCAACCAGATCATCCAGTCA
>NW_015151295.1:137916-142292 GCF_000732505.1 Cyprinodon variegatus | reverse complement strand
ATATATATATATATATATATATATATATATATATATATATATATGGTTTAAGAAATGTTTTTTTTTCTAGCATCAAAGAGTAAGAATACATCCATGCAGGCCTGCTGACAGCTTTCCTAGGGTCTGGGGCAACACAGTCTTTTTTATTATTTTTATTCTATGAATTATTCTAGAATTTTTAGATTTTTTTTCACTTCTGTGGCGGTATTTCCTCTGCGTTAAAGAGCAATGACACATTGGTTTTGGTCTGCATGGATCCTGGCAACATTTTTGCTGGTCTATCCGTGCACCAGGGAGTTTGCATTTGTACTCAGCTTGAAGTAAAGAAAGTTACAGCGGAGTATTATGGCCAGGCTAGAGATTTTTTTCTTCTATTTCAAGAATAAAGTCATAACATTACGAGAATTAAGTCGTAAAATTATGAGAATAAAGTCGTAACATTACGAGAATTAAGTTGTAACATTACGAGAATAGTCGTAAAATTATAAGAACAAAGACATAAAATTATGAGAATAAAGTCCTAAATATAGTGAAGAAAGTCGCAAAAATACAGGAATTAAGTCATAATATTACGAGAAAAAAGTCACAAGAATAGTTAAAATTACGAGAACAAAGTCTTAAAATTATAATAAAGTCGTAACATAACGAGAATGAAGTCGTAAAACTATGAGAATAAAGTTGTAATATTACGCGAATAGTCATAAAATTATGAGAATAAAGTCTTAATATTACGCGAATAGTCATAAAATTATGAGAATAAAGTCTTAATATTACGCGAATAGTCATAAAATTACGAGAATAAAGTTGTAACATTACGAGAATAGTCATAAAATTATGAGAACAAAGACATAAAATTACGAGAATAAAGTCCTAAATATAGTGAAGAAAGTTGCAAAATTACAGAAATTAAGTCATAATATTACGAGAAAAAAGTCACAAGAATAGTCAAAATTACGAGAATAAAGTCGTAAAATTATAATAAAGTTGTAACATAACGAGAATGAAGTCGTAAAACTATGAGAATAAAGTTGTAACATTACGAGAATAAAGTTGTAACATTACGAGAATAATCGTAAAATTATAAGAACAAAGACATAAAATTACGAGAATAAAGTCCTAAGTATAGTGAAGAAAGTCGCAAAATTACAGGAATTAAGTCATAATATTACGAGAAAAAAGTCACAAGAATAGTTAAAATTACGAGAATAAAGTCGTAAAATTATAATAAAGTCGTAACAACACGAGAATAAAGTCGTACATTTACGAGAATAAAGTCGTAATATTAAGNAGAATAAAGTCGTAATATTAAGTGAATAAAGTCCTAAAACTAAGAGAAACAAGTTTTTTTTTTCATTACAACTCCTACAAGAAACACTTTCTTCCCTAAAATAAGGAATGTCAAATAGAATTTTTAGATTTTTTTCACTTCTAGGGCGGTATTTCCTCTGCGTTAAAGGGCAATGACACATCTGTATTGGTCTGCATGGATCCTGGCAACATTTTTGTTGCTCTATCTGTGCACCAGGAGTTTGCGTTTGTACTCAGCTTGAAGTAAAGAAAGTTACAGCGGAGTATTAGGGCCAGGCTAGAGATTTTTTTTCTTCTATATCAAGAATAAATTCATAACATTACGCGAGTGAAGTCGGAACATTACAAGAATAAAGTCGCAAAATTACAAGAATAAAGTCATAATATTACGAGAAAAAAGTTGCAAGAATAGTCAAAATTACAAGAATAATATCGTAAAATTATAATAAAGTCGTAACATAACGAGAATAAAGTCGTACATTTACGAGAATAAAGTTGTAAAATTACAAGAATAAAGTCGTAATATTAGGTGAATAAAGTCCTAAAATTACGAGAAACAAGTTCTTTTTTATGACAACTCTTACAAGAAACACTTTCTTCCCTAAAATCAAAAATGTGGAGCATTAAGTGAATTTATATTTTGGCTCTGGTTCGACAAATAAGGAAATCTTTTAACAGCAGCATCAAATTGGGCAGCAGGTCAAAGTAAACTCAGGTTGCTGATTGGTGGAGCTGGTTGACCGTCATCTGCTGGTCGGAGCTCAAAGCTTTCTTTCTGAAATGGGTTGTGGTATGATGACTTTATTCTCATAATTTTACGACTTTATTCTCAAAATTAAAATAAAGAAAAACCCTCTTACCTGGCCCTAATAGGATAGCTAAAACGCAATTTAAAAAAACTCAATATGGGAAAGAAAGAACTGAACATTATTTACTTATTAAATCTGTAAACAAAAAATAAGAAATGTTTTTTAAAAATTAGTTTAAAGAAAACATGGAATGAATATTCTAAAACAAATAAAATTTAAGAAAACAGTGAAATGAATCTCTCCTCCTAACCTTTCTGTGATTAAGATTTTTTTCAACATGTTATTTCTGGATTAGATGTTTTTTTTTTTTTTTTTCAAATTTCAATTTACAAAATGTGTTCGTCGCTTGTAAAAAATAATGGAACAAAATGCACTCCATAAAATAAGTTTGTAAGTGTCAAGCAACAATAGCTATACCTTAAAATAATGCCTTAAATGTTTATAGGTTACTAAAATAAAATACAAAAAGCAAGAATCTACTAAAGACTAAAATATTAAAACCCCCTAATATCATCTTGGTTTGGCATTAAAATGTAATTATCTAAAAATATTTTATTTCTATATTAGCAGCAGAGTTATTGCCCAGAATATTTACAATAAAAAGCAGAATTTTGCTTCTGAAAAAAAATAATAAAATAGCAACTTATTTTTTTTTTTCTTAAACAATGAATAAAAATTAAGACAAATATACACAATAAATGTAATATTTCGGGAGCATTTAAAATTATTTTTTGTTTTAATTAAAAATATTTTGTTTTTTTTGCCAAACCTTTGTTACCATACTGTGAAAAACATACAACTCACACCACTGAATGTTCAATTTAAACTTGTTTTAATCAAGGAAATCTTATAATTTCACTCTGGGAGGAACAAAATGAAGAAAAAAAAATCTGTAACTGTAAATCACTTCTTTGTTTTTATGAAAATTAACTTTATCTTTTAAGTCATGAAATTCCTTTAGATAATACATCTTTATAAGTATTTGAAAATATCATTTTGCTGGTTTGCTTTACAATATATGTCATATAAGCAGAATTTCATCTTAATAAACCTCTTTTTTTGAAAAAACAAAAAAACGTCCATCTGTCCAGGGTGTTGGACATGTCTGAAGATGTCAGATAGAGCCGGAGCGGCGCCGGACATCCGTGGCTCCAGCACGCCGCGGCGCTCTCCCGCCGAGCGCTAGAAAGTTTGGACCCCTTTAGTTGGAGCCAAGGAGCGTTGGGAAAGTTTGTAGTCCACTCTGAGGCCCGCTCCCCGCATATTTAAAACAGCTGTTATCTGACACCAGGGATGCTCTGGTGCTCATCCTGCTGAAGACATGAGTTTTATTTACTTTGCTTAAAAGAACAAAAAACATTGTATGTATGACATAAACCCAGCCGATCCGCTCTTTAACTGACTGCTGGAGTCAAAGCTTTTAATTTATTCCATGAGGCCCTCGTTGTGCGGGTTTCCAGATAATCCCCTCAGTAGTCTCCCACCCCCCACTTTTGGGTAATCTCTGTCGATTAGCAGCCTACAGATGTTGCAGAGTGCTTGTTTGACTCTTTTGCTGAAATAGATCTTGCATCTGGCAGAAACCCTCTTGCTCTAAATTCCCCTCTCTGGTTCTTTCAAACCTACTTGCTAGAATCCCACCAGCAGAGACCTGGACAGAACAGGATGGATGCTCACCGCTTCCTAAACAAGCCCGGAGGCCATCTTTAGCAGGTTCTCACTCTGATCTACGTCTCAAAACTGGATAGAAATCATTGGTTTTAGGTCTAGTTAAAACAAAAATAAAAACCCAATCTGCTGGTTTTAGTAGCACTTCTCTTTCCTTTTGTTTTTCTTTAAAAATGAAAGCATAACTCACTCTGCATTTTTTAAAACCAATGAGAAATATCTCATTTTTCACATATTTTTCTTTCACTTTCACACAACACCTCCAACCCCAAAAAACTTTTAGAGATATACACCAATCAGTCCCTGCACATGTACACATGTACGCCACCATACTTTTAGTAGGTACAACGGAGTATTAAGGCCAGGCTAGAGATTTTTTTTTCTTCTATTACGAGAATAAAGTTGCAACATTACGAGAATAAAGTTGCAACATTACGAACACAAAGTCGCAACATTACGAAAACAAAGTCGCAACGTTACGAAAACAAAGTCGCAACATTACGAAAACAAAGTCGCAACATTACGAAAACAAAGTCGCAACATTACGAAAACAAAGTCGCAACATTACGAACACAAAGTCGTAACATTACG
>NW_015151295.1:113080-137548 GCF_000732505.1 Cyprinodon variegatus | reverse complement strand
TGGCCCTAATACTCTGTCGTCGGATAGAAATCACTGGTTTCAGTTCTAGCTTAAGAAAATAAAATAAAAACCCAAACTGCTGGTTTTAGTAGCACCTCCATTTCCTTTTGTTTCCTTTCAAAGTAAAAGCATAACTCACTCTTGGTATTTTTCTTTAAAACCAATGAGAAATATCTCATTTTCCACATCTTTTTCTTGCACACAACACCTCCAACCCCTACAAACTTTTAGAGATATACACCAATCAGTCCCTGCACATGTACTTTGTTTTACGCCACAATACTTTTAGTAAGCTATTACAGCACGATTCATCATGCACTTTTATCTGTCGTTTCTGCTTTTTTTTCTTCTTTAATGAAAAAATACCCCTATGCTGCACATCTGTGGTGCATCTGGACTAACAGCCGCGGTGATCCACGCGCTCAGTCGTCATCCACGTCGTCCCCCTCGGACTCCTCTCTCCTCTCGTACATCTTGTCCCTCTGCCGCTCCTGGATCTCCTTCATCTCCTCGGCGTACCTGCAGAAGGCTCCTCCGAACTTGCTCCAGGCTTTGAAGGGGATGGTGATAGAGTTCCTGTAGCTGGGCTTCACCTCGCTCACCCGCAGGAACACTCCGTATTTGTTGGATCCGACGTCGAAGAAGAAGCGCTTGGAGTCCACCATGATGGAGGTGCCCTCGGGGAGCTCGCTGAAGCCCCCCGCGGCCATGCCCCCCGTCAGCTCCTCGTCGTCTCCTCCGTAATCATCTATGAGCTTCGCCAGGGCGTCTCTGAACTCTATCAGCCCCTGCGCCGGAAGGGCAATGGTCTGACCGGCCAGCATGCCCCCCACGGGCCCCCCTACTCCAAAGCCAGGTCCGCGGTTGACGGTCTGCCGGATCCGCAGGAACCTCCCCCGCTGGTTCTCCTTCAGGTCCAGATAGTACTTGCGGTTTTCCCGGACCAGAAACTCGCTCTTCAGAGCTCGCCTCGGCCCGCCGTCTTCCCCCGCGGTGGCCTGGGCTATTTGTTCCGGAGTGCTGGGGCCCAGCTGGGCGTAGTGCTCGATGAAATCCCCGAGGTAGTCACGGAACTCCGCCGCAACTGACAGCGAGAGGGTCAAGCGACTTTTGGAGCCCCCGGCCCCGACCTCGGCGATCTTGATGAACCTGCCTTTACTGTTCTGCTTGACATCCAGGTAGAAGCGTTTGTTCTGGATGTCGAGGCGCTTGGAGGCCAGCTCCTGGGTCTCCTGGTCCCTGTGGAAGTGCTGGAAGCCTCCTCCTCCTCCTCCTCCGCTACTTCCACCACGCTCACTCCCACTGTCGCCATCCGCCATCTTCAGCTCCACCATTCGGCTCCTGCCCCCCTCTTCTGCGCAGCAGCTGCCTGCGTGCAGGCGTCGGTCAGCTCACGTTCAGCGCTGAAGCTCTCTGATTGGACAAGACAGCTGCCACTTCCGCAACTTTACCTAGTTACTGCGTTTTTATTGGTCTATTAATTGGCCGTCTTTAAAATCACTGGTCAGCCATTGGTTCACAGTAAAGTTTTGTCAGGGAGGGTATTCGTTCTTAAACAAGGTTTTTACTTTTTTAAGTTGGGCAATATCAATGTTTGTGTAAAATAAAACTTTAAAAACTGTCTGTAAAAATCTTGAATAGTATATTTTTTCACTCTCCATTTCCTCCTCGTTAATGGCTGCTCAGCTTTCTTTTGTCTTTGCCTTTTTTTTGTACTTTTTAAGTAAATCAAATGCTAATGAAAAAAAGAAGTATCCACTCACAAAGGTTTAAACAGGTGGCTTTCTATAATCTAACCTTCCTACATTGTTGTTGCGTTACCTGCTTCGGTCAGTAGGTGGCGCCAATGTATGATTTTTTTGCTTACTTTTTTTTTTTTAACCTCTTATTCCTCCTAAACTATGGAGTATTAGGGTCAGGCTAGAGATTTTTTTCCTTCTATTTCAAGAATAAAGTCATAACATTATGAGAATAACGTCATAAATTACGAGATTAAGGTTGTAAAATTATGTGAATAAATTCGTAACATTACAACAATAAAGTCGTAACATTACGAGAATAAAGTCGTAAATTTAACAGAATAAAGTCGTAACATTACGAGAATAAAGTCGTACAATTACCAGAATAAAGTCATAAAATTACGAGAATAAAGTCATAACATTATGAGAATAAAGTCGTACAATTACAAGAATAAAGTCGTAAAATTATCAGAATAAAGTCATAACATTATGAGAATAAAGTCGTAAAATTACAAGAATAAAGTCGTAACATTACAAGAATAAAGTTGTAAAATTATGAGAATAAGGTCATAACATTGCGAAAATAAAGTCCTACAATTACTAGAATGAAGCTGTAACATTATGAGAATAAAGTCATAAAATTACGAGAACAAAGTCGTAATTTTATCAGAGTAAAGTCGTAACATTACGAGAATAGAGTCGTACATTTACGAGAATAAAGTCATAAAATTAAGGAGAATAAAGTCGTAAAATTATCAGAATAAAGTCGTATCATTATGAGAATAAAGTCGTACAATTACGAGAATAAAGTCATAAAATTACAAGAATAAAGTTATAAAATTAGGAGAATAAAGTTGTAAAATTATCACAATAAAGTCATAACATTATGAGAATAAAGTTGTAAAATTATGTGAATAAATTCGTAACATTACAAGAATAAAGCCTTAACTTTACAAGAATAAAGATATAAAATTATGAGAATAAAGTCGTAACATTACGAAAATAAAGTCCTACAATTACTAGAACAAAGTCGGAACATTACGAGAACAAAGTCGCAACATTATGAGAATAAAGTCGTAACATTACGAGAATAAAGTCATACAATTACAAGAATATAGTAATAAAATTACGAGAATAAAGTCATAAAATTAGGAGAATAAAGTGGTAAAATATATCAGAATAAAGTCGTATCATTATGAGAATAAAGTCATACAATTACGAGAATAAAATCGTAAAGTGGTGATATTAAAAGTATTAAGTCCTAAAATTACAACAACAAAAAAACTGTTGTATTTTATGACAACTCTTAACAGAAATAATTTCTTTCCTGAAATGAGGAATGTGGAGCATCATGTGAAGTTATATTTTGGCTCTGGTTTGACAAATAAGGAAATCTTTTAGCACCAGCATCATATTGGGCAGAAGGTCAAAGTTGACTCAGGTTGCTGATTGGTGGAGCTTTCTTTCTGAAATGGGTTGTGGTATGATAAATTCCTTCACATAATGTTACTTCTTTATTCTTAAAAACAAAAAAAAAATCTCTAACCTGGCCCTAACACTCCATCGCATCATAAAAATCTTGAATAGTATGGTATTTTTTACACTCTCAGTTTCCTCCTCGTTAATGGCTGCCCAGTTTTCTTTTTATATTTGTTGTGTTTGTAAATATATTTATAAAAATAGATTTAAATAAATAAAATACTAATGCAAAAAAAAAAAAAAAAGAAGGAGCCTATAAACTCGCCACAAAAAAAAAGGTGGTTTTCTAAAATGTAACCTTCCTACATTGTTGTTGTGTTACCTGCTTCGGTCAGTAGATGGCGCCAATGTATGCTTTTTGCCTACTTTTTTTTAACCTCCTATTCCTCCTTAATCGGACAGCGTCTCATGCGAATTAAACGACAGCAAAACTATTTGTATCAATAATTTGTTAATATCCAAGACCTTAGATTATAAAGAGCTCTCATATTATACTGAATTAAGTTTATTTAAATAAAATAAATAGAAAATGTAAAGTTTGGTCTACTATATCATCAGATATACTTTCTTTAAACCAATAACCAGTAAAGCCTGTAAACTTACTTCCGTAGTAAGTTTCAAAAAGTCAACCTGAAAGCCAACGTCTGCTAGAAATGACTGAAAATACAAGTATATGGTATAACTGTAAATAACAACTAGATGTCTGAATATGTAAATGAAAGTTAAAAACCTTAATAAAAAAATGTATTTGAACTCAAATAGAAATATCTACAGCTTTAGGAATATGAGTAACAAAATTAAAGCTTAACAATATAGGTACAAATCACAAATTTACCAGTAGGAATCAAAAATTTATGAGTACAAATAACAAATTCCCCAGTACAAATAAAAAAATGATGGATGCAAATTCCAAGATTATTTTATGTAATAATTGTATTATTACAGGGTTGTAACTTTCTAACTTGCATTCTGACAGATGATGTGATGTCACGTGTATTTAAGATTATATCACAAGGAACAAAAACAAATGTTCCATTTATTTCCGTTTTTGACTTTCATTTATAAATTTAGACATAATGTATGTTTTTATTGGCAGTTGTCTCACTCCATAAATAAGAATTTATTTCCTATAGTGAACAGAAATTCACAGCATTTGACTGAGAGGGTGCCGAGCCAGAAAAGGGGACACTACTCCCGATCAGGGCTGCATGGTGGCCTTGTTGCAAGAAGGTTTCGAGTTCGATTCGCAGCCCGGGGTCTTTCTGCATGGAGTTTGCATGTTCTCCCTAAGCATGCGGGGGTTCTCTCTGGGTACTCCGGCTTCCTTCTACAGCCTAAAAACATGACTGTTAGGTTAATTGTCTTCTCTAAATTCTCCTTAGGTGTGTGTGTGTGTGAATGGTTGTTTGCCCTGTTTGTCTCTGTGTTGTCCTGCAATGGACTGGCGACCTGTCCTGGGTGGATAAACGTGACGGAAAATGGATGAATGGACGGATGGATAATCCCAATCTACACCTTCAAGCCTGATTGAAATCTGCATCCATCCACAAAAAAAGCTTAATGATCATATGAGAGAACAACTGAGCTAAAAAATCAAAGAATTACACCTTAAGTGAACAAATGAATGCCTTTTAAACATAAGAGCACAGCATCAACTGTCTAGCATGGAGGTAACAACATCATACTGCGGGGCGTCCTTGCTGCTAGTAAAGCTGCTGCATTGGACTAAAGAGATGGAATAACGAATGAAGATCAAAATCTAGAGATAAGTGATTGAACTGATTTTGGAATAGATTGATCTTCTGGATGGTTCACCCAAAGCCTCCAATTTGACTGATAAAATGAATTGTCTGTCTAAAGAAACTGGCTTCATGGGAAGAAACCAACCGACTCAAATGAATAAAGTTTCTAAATATCACCAGACATTTATTCATGTCTAGAGAACGTGTTTGGTTGATGTAAACCTGTTCAGAGACAGCTAGTTAAAAATGTTAGTGAGAATATATAAAGCGGTTCAGTATTGGGCTCTGAAAATGTTTTTGAATCCTGAGAACTCAGATGTTTCCTTTTTCTATGTGAAATAAAAATGTTTTTTTAATCATCAAATATCTTCAATATAATCTGTTGCAGTTGATCCTTGGGTTGGTGCCTAACTCCAGCTGACATTGGTTATGACGCAGGGTCATGGGCGGTTCTAGACAGGGGCCAACGGGGGCCAGTGCCCCTGTAGATCCTGTCCTGGCCCTTCTTATGGCCCCTGAACTGAAGACATAATACTTAAAGAAATTCTAATGATGATATACGCTGGAACAGACATGGTTACTGATAGGATCTATTTATTTTTTTTATTTCAAAAATTTCTGTTTTATTTATAATTAAATTTAAAAAAAAAAGATGATAGGTTCAGTAGTATTGAGACGGGATCCTTTTTTTCATCTGCTAAATGTTTTTTTTTTCAAAACAAATAAAAAATACTCTACTTTTTACAGCTGAATTTATCGGTTTTTCTTGAGTTCTAATTCTGATTTTTATAGAAAACTGTAATTTTAACTTCAATTAAGTTGAAAATATGTAAAATTCCTAAATTATGAATGTATATTGACCTAGTACTCTAAATAATAGCTTTATTTGATCTTTTAGATATTTATATAGCTACAATTTTTTATTTGCTTTTTTGCTATGCTAAGGGATTTTTATTATGATTTTAAGGATAATCTAAATGAACATTTTCAAGCCAAAAATAAACATTTTCAAACTAAATAAATTTGGATTTTTGCTAAATTTGGTCTAGAACCGCCACTGCGTACGTCAAATAATAGTGTACCAATTAGTGATTCATCGATTTACAGAAAAGTTTATAAAAACGTACATGTTGTGTACTCCCCAATTTAGCATCAGCGTTGTTTCATTTTATGACTCCTAGCATCTTGATCATTAATAGCTTAATTGTATTTTTATATGGAAAACTGATGCTGGTAAAATGTATAAAAACAGTTTTAAGAAGAAAATCAAAACATAATTTCCCATATACAATACAGCATTATGCATACTGTAACAATCCACGGCCTGACTTTACTCATTCAGGTAACTACCTACAGGAAGTACAGCTGTTATGGAGTGACTTTTGTTCCATTATTTTGCAAGCAAATAATGTGTATTGTAGTTTTTAACAGTTTGTAAAGTTGGAAATAAAATAAAAAAAACAAGAAAAAAAAAAAGAATCCACAAAGGAAATTTTGAAAAACGTCTTACGAATCAAGGTTTTAATAGTGATTCATTTTTAATGTTTCCAGATGATTTATTAATAGATATTTATTTATAATTTATTTTTATCTTTGGTTTATGTCTCTTTTTCAGGTTGATCTTTGGGAATTTCATTCTTTTCTAACATTTTTTAAATAGAAAACATTCTCCTCGCTCTGGGGTTGGAATTTCCTCTGGAGTGAGGAATGAAGACACATTTCTATTGGTGATCCTGGACGCTAGCTACAACATTCTCATTGTTCAAGAATTAGTGTCTGTATTTGGCTTTAAGTAAAGAGAAACTGATCTCTAAAAGGCTATTTTAAATGAACATAATTTCTTAAAATGTTCTGAAAACCTATAACAATTGTTAAAACAATTTTGAATAGTTAAAAGAAAAAAAATCTGATAAAAAAAGACATAATTTGCAGAGATGCGAAGTAACGAAGTACAAATACTTCGTTACTGTTCTCAAGTAGATTTTTCTGATATTTTTACTTTACTTTACTACTTATTTTTATGGCGACTTTTTACTTCTACTCCTTACATTTTTAAAAATTGGCTCGTTACTTTAGTTTTGAATCATTTCAATGGAGTTACCGTTATTATTTTTCACGTCATCAATACCAAATTCAATCTAATTGGATGGGAATCTACGTTGCATTTGACGCACCACTACATGATGAATCGACAGATTCGGCGGTATTCATTCGCGGCAAATCATTGCAGCTTGGTGGCGGTGGCGTTAGCATAGTAGCATGGACGACGAGATGATTGAAAATGAACACAACGGAGATCTAGTCCTATTGGCAGACATCCATTTAAAATGTAGGCAACGGCATGAAAAAAGTGGTTTCTACTTTTACTTTTATACTTTAAGTAAATTTACAAGCCTGTACTTTGTTACTTTTACTTGAGTAAAGAAGTTTAATCAGTACTTCCACTTTTACCAGAGTATTTTTTAACACAAGTATCTGTACTTTTACTTAAGTACGGAAAGTTAGTACTTTTGCCATCTCTGATAATTTGGCATAAATAAAATCTGAGAAAACACTAGGGGAAATGTTTTGATTTTCAAGTTCTTTAAAGTTCCATTTGTAGATTGGATTTGTTTTTTCCTTTTCAAATTTACATGAACAAAGCATTTTTTTTTTTATGCAACAATAATGGCACAAACTTCACTCCATACTGCTCGTATAGAAAAGACTATAAGACATGTTAACAATAGTTCTTTTATTTAAATTTAGTTTCACAGTCACAAAAAAAAAACAACTCTAAATAAAAAGATTCATTAATCCAAAGTTAAATAGATCCAAACTGTACAAATGCAGAAATTAACACACGGTTTATATTATTGCACACCACCCAGTTAAGGCTCCGGTTACAGTTCAAGGATTTTGTAAACCGCTTGGTTCCATTAATCTTAACAAGATCAGTGATTTTATTTAAAAATAGATTCTTTTGTCCCAGAAATACTCCTGATGCTCCTGCTGATCAGTAGTATTGATGGTATGAGGGGTAGGATCCCCTGAGGTGAGAGGTGGCAGCGGGCAGCATGACCCCCGGCAGGCTGCCGTACTGGTAGAAGGAGTCCAGGGGCAGAGCGGAGGTGCTGGTCAGAGGAGAGCTGTACTGAAGGCTGTGAGGATGAACGTAGGAAGCGGCAGTCGTTGCCTCTGGCGCTGCTGCGTGGTACCTGGGGTACGGCCCGGGCCTGTAGGCCTGCAGCTCAGGATAATGCATGAAGCGGGAGGCAACATTAGCCTGGCAGGCATGAGCCAAGGCGTCCTGCACCGTCCTCTTCAGCTTCATCCGCCTGTTCTGGAACCAGTTTCTGATCTGTGAGAAATATCAGGGAAAGCATGTTAGACTGGAGCAACAGTCATAAATAACAAGCAATAATAAAAATAGAAAAATGCTCTTTCACATTGAAACTGAAAGTAACAGCTGGAACATCACAGGTAAGTTAAAGAAAGCTCCCTGAACCCAAATTAAACTGGATGGTTGGAAAAGCATCCACAGATTTTCAACAAGCAATCCTCAGGTACCAGAAAGTAAACTTTAAAGTTGCCAATAAATACTGGAATCTAACCGACAACCATCAGAAAATAACCTTATAAGATCACTGAAGTACGGCTTATATTTTCTAGTAGTATTTAAGTTTTGGAACGTAAACTCTGTCAAACTCTTTAGCAAAATGAAATCTAGAGAGCAAAATTTAAATCCTGGTAAATAAATTTTCAGTTTGGGAAGGTTAGGAAGAAAAATGTAATTTTCAGAAAATTCTTAAAAAGTGGTTGAAGTATCAGTTAAGCTCTGAAAAGTAATTTGGAATGAATTTTGTCCCATTATTGTTGCAAGTAAAGAACAAGTTTTTGTTAGCAGAAATTTATAAAAGAAACAAAGTAATATACCTTTGACAAACTTCTAAATAATCTTTTCTTAGATTTGTTTATACCAAAATTTTCTTTTATATTCTGTTTTTTTTTTATTTATCAAATTCTCTTGTATTTTACTATTGCAGATTTTCTTTAAATATTTTGTACAGATTTCTTATGTATTTTTCCAAATTTTTTTTCCATAAAATCTTTCTTTAATATTTTATTTTTGCAATTTGTATTGTTTCAATCAAGTTTACACATTGATTTAATGTTTATACATTTTTTTATATTTAGTTCTGTGTATAACAGAAATTATTTGTTAGCATTTATTTTTAAATTTCTCATTTTCAGGATGAGTTTTTCTATTTCAATTTCTTTAAAATTTTAATTTCTAAATATCATCATTTTCAAATTTTTTTTTACAAACCTGTTGTTTTGCTTGCAACAATAACGGAACAGAATTCACTCCATATATTGATAAACTGAACTATAAATACCTAAAAAAAAAGGTATCTAATTGATATTTCTTGATAAATATTAGAAAACGGAAAAGCGTTATCAAAGTACAAACAAATGTAAATGATGACAGAAACATCATACTTTTTAAGAGTTAATAACCTGTAATTATTGTGTAACTTTATAAGTTGCTGCTCGTGATCAGATAAACTGATCAGGCAGACATGGTGATGGAAGGGCAGCTGTTACCTGTTTGTCAGAGAGGTTGAGCTTCTTGCAAAGCTCTGCCTTGTCTTGTGTTCCCAGGTAAGCGTTTCTCTTGAACGCCCTCTCCAAGCTGCTGATCTGCTCTGCAGTGAAGGCTGTGCGGGGCCTCCTGCCCACGGGGGGCGACGGGGGAGTCGTGGAGGAGGCGCTGTCAGGGGGGGAGGTGGGGGAATGACACTGACCTCCTTCGCTCTCGTACCCGGAGGTCTCCTCCTCGGTGCAGCTGCTGAAACCAGCCTCACTGACTGGAAAGAGGAAGAAAAATCATAAATAAATAAATCTACCATTAAAGGTAAAAATGAATAAATCATTCTGTGCAAATACTTATAATAATAATGTTAAACAACTTCTTTTACTTCTAATTTCTAATATTAGTATCTTTAAACTTTTTAAGACTACAAAACGAACCAAAACGTAACATAAAAAAGTCAAAACCACACAAATGCATTCATTTAACATTTAGAAAACAGATGGTTTATCAGAGGTGGATAGTAACTAGTTACATTTACTCAGTTACTCTTACTTTAGAGACTTTCTGAGTAGTTTTTTACAGCACCAAACTTTTTTTTGAGTAATCTCTTAATAAAACGTTGCTTCTTTTGCCTGACTTAAATGTTTCTTTACTCCATCCATGGTGAGAATAAACAATGAACTGTACACAAACTTACTTAAACCTGCTGTAAGATTAAGATTAACGAGTAAATATAATCTACAAAGTGTTTACTCTGCCTTGAATTGTTCTTTTTCAATTTAATTATTTGTTTTAATTATGATATATTATGTAAAACCTGAATTTGCTCATAACTTTGCTCTCTTTTTATTACATAATTTTAAACATGAAATGTTACGAGGAGTTAATTAATACTTAATGATCATTTTTTAGATTAGTTTTTAATGACGAAGCGTTAATCTTACTTGATTACAATTTTGGGGTAAATATATGTGCTTTAGTTTCATTAAAGGATACTTTGCAAAATTAAAAAACAATAATATTGTCACTATGTCAATATTATTGGCCTATTTATTTATTGTAAATTCTCAGATACATTTCAAAATCTGAATATCATATAAAATAAATAAAGTAAAAGCAAACACATTTTTTCACATAAATTGCAATCTTAACAGATGAAATGAATAAATTTTTTAAATATCAAATGTTTGTTTGTAAATTTAGGAGGTGATGATGAAATATTTACGTATAAAAAAACCCTCCATAGAGGGTTAAACTCTTACCTTGGTTCCTGGGTGACGTCTGCAGCTGAGGGGCCTCCTGGCTGAATGGGTTCACCAGCTGCTCTGCTTCCAGAAGCTCCTCAGGTTTGGGTTTGTAGTAAAAACCCGGCAGGCTCTCTGAATTGGTCCCCCAGGCCGCCGGCCCGGATGCTGGAGCAGGTAAAGTCTGCTGGTCTGCAGGCTTACTGCTCTGGGCCATCCACTCGATGGAGAAATAACCCTTCATGCTCACAGGATGAAGAAAGAGAATAAAAAAGTCCAGGTCAGAGGAGAGGATCTCAGGATGGTCACTTGTAGAAGTTATGATTGAGTTTCCAAGCAGCCGTATTTATAGTAGATGCCCCAACCTGAAGATCAAAGCCTGCTGCATCCCCTCCTTCAAGTTTTCACAACTGGAGTAATTAAGACGTCCCATTCAGTCTCAATGAGGCTGTTACAACAAGGCTCCAGTGAGTCTGGGAGGGACCCCCACCTCCCCTCCAGCACCCTCCTCCTTCCTGCCTCTGCAACAGATAATAGACTCACCTCACCCCAGACCGTCTGCATGTCCTCCACGGCCGCAGCCGTGCCGTAAAAAACATGCATAGTGGAGACTGTCCTTCCACTCAGGACGGGTGAGAAAAATCTCAATAGTAGCTGCAGGGTGGAAGTGAGAGAGAAGGGAAAGTTTCATCACTGTTTTAATACCTGAAAGAAAATAAAATCTGTTATATAATATACATATATCTGCTAATTTGGCCCTTGTGATGAGAAAATATAGAAATGAGAAAGAAAATCTGTTTAGATAAATGAAGAGTTGTGGAAATAATCCACAAATTAAAATAAAACTAATCTGAAAGAGATTAGACAGCTGATAAATTCCCCTTTCTTTGTTTTCTAAGATAGCTGCATGTATTTATCATTCATTCTAACACCCAAAACCTGTTGATCAGTTTAAAAGATGAAGCAATTCGATTTTAACGGGCAGAGATTCCACTTGATTAATCCGAGGGGGGAAAATAATCCCTGTTTACAGCCTTCAAATGTTCCCCAGCTGTTAAGCTTCTCATCAGGGCCAGTAAATCAGGATCAACTACTTAAAAAATGATGTTTCCTGCATCTCCAAGTGAGAAGGAGACATCAGGTTAATAAGCAACATAATGAGCGTTGAGTGGTTTAACATACAGACAACAGTTAATCCCGAGATCATCCTGAGATTAAAGGCAGACTTTGTAAAGGCTGGGATTACTCATGCATGAACACACACACCTCCTGTTTGTGTGTTTAGGATTCAGCTCCTTCATATCGACGCTTTTTTCTTCCCTTTCTACTTCTTTTTAGTCCCAACACTTAAACTATTAGTCACATTTAAAAAAAACAGTTATTATCATCAGTATTGGTTCCTTTATCTGCAGTAGAAACATCTGACATCACAGTGAGCTGCAAGGAAATAATCACATAAAACTATTCAGACATACGTCAAGTCAGCTGGATTAGAATCCTGAAACAATTTGAAATGGAACTATTTCAGTGGAGAAGGCGGAATATAATCTAATATAATCTAATTTACATTTTCATTGTGGTGTCATTTTATTCAACTAAATAGGGGGAGTGTTGGCCTAGAGGTTATTGAGCAGTGCGCTTGTGCTCTGAGAAGGTTGCAAGTACCTGGTTTGATCCCCACAGCCTGCACTCTGGGTCCCTGAGCAAGACCCTTAACTCCACACTGCTCCCCGGGCGCCACAGAGTGGCAGCCCACTGCTCCCCAAGGGAAGGGTTAAATGGAGAGAGAAATTTCTCCAATGTGAGATTAATAAAGTCCAATTATATGTTTATTCTTTAATTCTATGTGGATTGAGGCTCCCATGGAGGAAACCCTTTCCTCCATGTTTCATTTGTCTTTCCTACTTGTAAATTTGTCATTTTTAGTCGTAAATTTTTCATTTTTAGTCGTAAATTTGTCATTTTCAATAGTAAATTTGTGATATCCACCAGTACATTGGTGATATATAGGTACAAATGTGTGATTCTTACATGCAAATTGGTGGTTTTTACACGCAAATGTGTGATTCCAACAATTAAAATTAAAATTTTATGTGTAAATTTTTGATTCCCTAAAGTAGATTTGTGAATTTCTGCAAATTTGTCTGCCTGGCTGTGTATTTCCTGGACGAGGCCGCCTGTGGAGCTGATGTAAGGCCTGGTTATCCTCCCACAGCAGTGTGTCGCAGGCCGTTTCTCAATTCACGAGAACGCGAGTACTCGCGTTCTCGTGAATTGAGAAACGGCCTTCTCGTCAAGTCCGTTCTTGACGAGAACACAGGAAGATCGGACTTGACGAGAACGCGAGCACGCCAGCACGTATGTGTATTGGAACAGAAGCGTACTCGTGACGTCATCACATGCAACGTCCCTCGGAGGTCTCCTGGTCACTCTGGTCCGCTCAACGTCGGACTTTTTTTTTTAATTTCGCACTAACTCTGTAAACAGGCCACACAGGGAGGCTTAAATGTATAATTTTGTCGCCTCAAATGATTTCAAAACGTACTTTTGAAGAACAACAGCAGCAGAAAAGGGAATGTTTAACTTAACACTGTGAGCGCTGTCTGGAATCAAGCTGCGGCCGCGGGGCATTCTGGGGAAGCGGTCAGTCTGAGGAACGCACAAGTCTGCTCTGATGCATGCTCAATAAAGAGGGCGGGGTGAGAACAACATCCGGGGATTTGATGCGTTCTCGATCTGACCTTCTCGAGAATTGGAACGGTACTCGGGCTGAGGCTGATGACGTGTCACGAGTACACGAGCACACGAGAACGCTCAAGAACGCATATTGAGAAACGGCCACAATGAGCTTATCGTAGATATTTTTGATTTATGCCCAATATTGAAGCATGGTCTGCGCTATGTTATTCCATGCCACAACAAGAGGGGCAATAAGGAACTAGCTGTGGGTCTAGATACGGCCGAGGTGGTGAGGAAGTGGGGGCAAGTTTGCGCGACAACAGAGGGACATAAGTGCGAAAAGAGCGGGGATCCAGGTGGAAAAAGGGTCCCAGCGTTCTGGCACACCTTGCTATTCTAGCTGGTTCATCTTCATGAGTCGTTTTCTGGGGTCACCTATAATTTTGGAGAGGTGCAGCAGACGACCTGGTTTCTGAGCATAAACCAGCCTTAACAGTTGCCTTTTGTGTCTCTGCTTCTGTCTCCTTGAACCCCAGTCGGCCTCGGCAGATGGCCGCTCACACTGAGCCTGGTTCCGCTGGAGGTTCCTTCCTGTTAAAAGGGAGTTTTTCCTCTCCACTGTCACTACAAGCATGCTTAGTGTGAGGGTTTGCTGAAGAGTTAATGAGTCGATGCAATCAACTGGTTTTCCTTAGATAGAAAACTTTGAATCCATCTGACTGGATGATCTGGTGAACTATGAAGTGCCTTGAGACGACATGTTGTGAATTGGCGCTATAGAAATAAACTGAAATGAATTGAATTGAATCCCAGACATAAATTTGTGTTTTATACATGTAAATATGTAAGTAGTACTCATAAATATGTGATTCCCCATTTCAGACTGGTGAATTGTACTAGTAAATGTATGTTTCCCGCTAGAAAATCGTAGTAAATCACATGTATTAATGAGACGATCAAAAAGAACAACTACGTTTTTTTTACTTTATGTACAGATTCCTTCATCTGTGCATATTTTTTTATTAAAGTTATCTTACCCCATAAAGTGGACTCGTTTTCATCTGATCTGCTGAATCAACTCTGACTAGATTTTAGCTTTCCAGCCCTCCATGATGGCATGATGACATTTTGCTCCTACAGGTGGGCAAGTTTCACTTCAAAAAGATTTAACTCATTCTTTAAATCAGGGCTTTCCAAAATTTTTAACCCGTGACTCCCAAAAATATTTCAACAAACCACATATATTTATTTCACTCGATATTTTTGTAATATAAGGTTCAGTGTTGGATTAAAAACATCTTTTAAATAAGTGTTTAAATCGTGATTTTGAATAAATTTTTACTTTTATTGGGACATTTATTCAAAAATATACTTTAGAACTTAACTGTAAATTTGATGTTTGGATCATGTATTAAAATAAATAAAAAAATTTCTTCTACTCATTTTACTGAACATCCATGTTTATTTCATTTCAATGCATTTTGGAATGAAATGAGTGAAACTGCAGAGGAAACGATCAGCTCTGTGTGACATCAGGACGATATGTTTCAGACCAATCAGATGAAGAAATAAACTTTTTTTCACTTGAAAGCTTAATTTAAAAAAGAAAATTAGGAGGACTTGATGATTCAAGAAAGAAAATAACCTTTATAAAATAAACCAATAAACTATTATTTTCTAAATCAAACCACAACGTAGTTTGTAAATTCAAGCTGTAACAATAACACCAGAAAAATATGCTTCAGGTAAATGTATATTGATTTTAAAAAGGAGAATTCTTATGCAAATTCAAATTGAGAGAGTTGAGAGTTCAATTGCTCCATATGGAAGCCAGTTTTTAAAAAGGAGCAGAAAAACAAACAAAAAAATCAACCCCGAAAACACACTAAAACATTCTTAAATTAAGTATATTTAGCCTTAATTTGTGTAGATTATTAAGATGATTTGCCAATGGAATGAGCAGGTTTACTCTTAAAATAAAATAATTAGATAAAAAGGACTTGTAATAAGACAAAGCAATTGTTTTTTCTTATTTTAAATGTAAATCATCTTGTTCCATTGGCAAAGAGTCTCACTTCCCTCCTCAATTCAAGAAAAATGCACTTATTTTAAGAAAAAAGTGACTTATTTAGATTTAAATTCTTTTGCAGTGCAGTGCTCTGTTATTCCTTGGTACATATAAACATCAGACGGTTTCTATGTTTCATTGTTTGAATTATTTGCTGTATTTCTAAATAAATCTTAGATATCAGATGGAGGAATGTAAACATAAGCCATATTAATATGCAGTGAATTTTGTTCCATTATTGTTTCAAACCAAAAAAAAAAAAAGTTTTGTAAATTGAAATTGAAATCCAATTGAGTTTTATTGAAAGAGTTTTACATAATCAAAATGAAAAAAATGTTATTTGACAGTATAAAGTTGATCTTTGGACTGGTTGAATAAAATTTACTAGGAAAACAATAGTACGTCTTTTGTTGTTGAAAAAAATTTGTAAAATTTACTTTGTCTCTTTTTTAATTGAGGTTTACGAGTTGCATTCTCTATAAATTGTACATTCGCTTCATTTCAATAGAAACACTCGCTCTTGACCAATAAAAAATGTTTCTAACATCAGGCGGACCAATAGAAAGTGTCTTTAAATCCCAACAGGCCATGGCGCCATGAATGTGGCTTTCAGAGGACGCAGCAACACAGCAAATGTAATCTGGAAAACACAATTAGAACAGAATGCATTTTCAAAACTCAATCTAAAAAATAATACATTTAAAAATATATAATTATGAAAAAAATTTTTACAAAAAATTGCATATGTAGAAAAAGAAACAAAATAAAATTTAAGAAAACAGCAAAGTTACTCCCAGAATTTTTTTTTTGTTTAAGAAGTTTCCCAAAAGTTTATTTTTACACCATTTTTTTAAGTTTCATTTACAATATGAATCATTTGATTCTAAAAAAAAGTAAAAACAAAAGTAAAAAAATCAATCCACTGGACTTTGTATTCAAGTTTGAAGACGTTTTGCTTCCCATTCAGAAAGCTTTTTCAATTAAAATATCAGATTAATTGTTTTTTTATTACTTTTTTGGAATGATTATGACCTGGAAGACTAAGAATATTCCACAGCATAGAGTCCTGTGATTGCAACAATAATGGGAAAGAATGCCTTTCGTATATATTTATAATAAAGAACAGTATGGCAAACATACGGAAGAGGATTCAGGACACTGGGAAAAAAAAAAAAGTTAACTGATTTTTTAATTTTATTTCAGTTTAATATGAGAAAAAAGTCAGAATTCTGTGAATAAATTCAGAATTCTGAGATAAAAATCAGAATTCAAAGTAAAAACTCTGAAATTACAGTCAAAATTCTGATTTTAAAGTCAGAATTGTGAGGAAAAAAAGTCAGAATCCAAGATTAAAGTCAGAATTCAGATTATACTGAAATAAAATTTAAAAATGTGTTAACTTTTTCTATTTTTTCAGTCTCTTCCGTACAAACTAATTATCAGTTACCCTAAACATCTCATTATTTGCCTTCTGCTTAATTCATAAAGATATTTGTAACACTTTTGCAAGGAAAATAACGTGGATGAGTAAAATTAACAGCTTTCATAATTTATAAGAGCTTTAAAAAAGAAGAGTAAAAGCAGAGTCCAACCACTTTCCGCTCTGCTGATGAAGAGCTATTGCTGTCTTTGTGGCGCCTTAGATCACCATAAACTAGAAGTTGCTGATAAGGATCCGAGGATGATGATCCCAGTTTCAGCAGATCGGCCTGATGGAGCAGAAATCCGTTTTATCAGTATTTTTATTTAGTTTCATGAGATTTTAAAGGGATAATCCCGTTAATCTGGGGATATATTAGCTGGGAGTCATTGATTAGGCAGTGAATGTAGCCGGGCTCTGCTCGCGCGCGCCTGCAGACACACCGATGATGCGCGTGGAGCCGGTTCTGAAACCGGCTCACTTCAAAGGGAGCGGTGCTTTGATAACAACAGGCGGGATTATGGAGGAAAGAGACGGAGGAGGAGCGACTTTTAGCGGCCATTCAACCCCCAATAAGCCCGTCTGATGCAAACCACACAGACAGCTACTAAAAAAAACGCAGAGGCGTAGCTAGAAAATGTTAAGAATGGTGGCCCAGCAATAACTAATGTTCTCTGAAAGCAGATAGGCACCAGAACCTCGGGATCGACACTGTTCCAACAGGAAAATGAACATCCATATTTTCTAAATAAAGACAAACTATAATTTCCTTTGTAATAAAATAGACTATTTAAACATCCATGCTGTCTAAATTAATGGTGTAGTGGACAAAATTCTTTCAGTTTGGAGTCCTAGGGCAAGCATCTTATTCATTTTCATTACGTACCTAAATTTATTAATAATCATTCTGCATATTATTAATATTTACATGTTCTAATATCTACATTAAATGGATTTCTTGTTATTAAAGTAGTTATTTATCTCTGATTTCAGTGCAGATTCCTGAATAATAGGGCTTGGTCGTCATGACGTATGCCCTTCGCGTCGCCGCCATGTTGAATGCGTCTTTTACCGCGGCTCAGACTACTACCTATGACTACGGCGTACTGTACTCCCTCTCAGCCGTGTTTTAATTTGATTAATTTCCCCTTAACTTGACTTCAACCATGGTAAACCGTTGCTGTATTGTGGGCTGTAACAGCTCAACACATGATCGCCATGGGAAAAACATAGAAAATGGGTTAACTTTCCACCGCTTTCCTGACTGGAGGCGTAACCATGGAGACCAAGCGTCAGAGATAAAGAGTCGTCGGCTAGCTTGGATCGCGGCTGTAAGACTACCGAACATAAATTTCCACAGTATTCCAATGTCATTGAGAGTGTGTTCCCTGCATTTTCATTCTGGTAAGTTAAAGATGCACGGTTTTATTTTATAGCCTACAGCGTTTCTTTCCTTCAAAGTTGGGATCTTTTACGGGAAAATAATAAAAATGGCAGCGGGAAAAGGCTCAAATACGCGAGAAACCCGGAGGGTTTAGGAAGGGTTGGCAGTTAACGTTACTAACTACACCTTTGAAACACATAGCAGCTAGTTAAACGTACATTACATGCGTGAGTGGTTGTTAGCACTAACGGTTAGCAGTTACTAAACTAGCAGGTTCCAGAGCCCGTCTGATCACAGCTTACCTTCGTACGGATTACTGTGTTCCCACTGTTTGCTGGCTTTATGATCTGCAGCTCCTGAACCCATCCATTCATGAACTGCACATGAGACTCCAAGGACTTGTAGCTTGGGAACTGTTTTGAAGTATAGGCGCTCACTCATCGGTGCTCCACTCATTGTTTGGAACTTCACATGGATCCAAATTATTAATAATGCTGATTTTGTCAACATACCGGTCCGTGGCTTCTCTATTTAATGTGTCCCGGTAAATTCCAGATCCTTTCGGGATTTTAACATCTTTTTTCTCTCTACTTCTGTCTCTTCTTTCAACAACAACGTTGTGTCAGAGCTATGTTTACGTTTGCGTAGCAGTCAGTATGGCTGCGACGTCCCACAATGCAACGTGGATCCCGAGCCCTATTTGCAAAGGCATTATTTTCTCTTTACCCCATTTAAGACAAAATCGAGTTCTGAAAAAAACAACAATTCTGTATTTATCATCCTTAATGTAGTAGTATATTGATGTGCATGATTACCATAGTGATTTTCTTGTCAGGTAATTGTTTACAAACAGAAAATGAAAATGTTAAATAAGTTAAAACAGTTAGAACTCTGTATTAGAGGAAAAAATGGTAGGGGTGGCCAATGATTGGGTGGCTATGGCCACCCCTGGCCCCCCATCTAGCTCCTGACCCAACTTACTCATTTATGGATTTAATATAAGAATTTTTTATGTTTTAGTTTGAGCCTTCTTAAATCGGACAAATGCCTGGGTTTTACTGGACATGATTTACTAAAATCTGTTTTAAACCTCTGTCATCCTCTCATCTATACTGTTTATTTCTAAACTGTCATTCTGGCTTACTGTTCATTACCCTTTACAATATGGAGTGAAGTTTGTTCCATTATTGTTGCAGCAAATATCACCTTTTGTAAAAAAAAGAAACAATTCAATTAATTTTATTTATACAGTGCCAGTTCACAACACATGTCATCTCAACGCACTTTCGATTCAACCAGATCAACCAGCGTGTTTTCAGGGGGGACCAGAAAAGCATGAAATAAAAAACAGGACAAGGAATTCAAATATGATAATATAGCTGCATGAAGTGAAATTTCTTTAAAAAAAAAAACAAAAACAAAAAAACCCTGAATGTTGGAACTATAACTATACAGTCATATGTTTATATCACTTTCTTTTCATCACCATGTCTTTTTTTTTATATCACTGCTGCTTAACTTTATCAAGGCTGCACTTTAAAAAATGAAATAGTCTAAAGGGCTGTTCTTAATTAAATTTATTTTTGTTTACACTTGTGTATGAATTAAAATTATATGTCTTATTAGGTCAATATACATTCATAATTTAGGAATTCTACCAATTTTTTTTTTTGTTTAATTTAAGTTAAAATGACTGCTTTTTATCAAATCTGAATTAGAATTCATGAAAAACTGATAAATGCAGCTGTAAAAACTTGTATCATTTTTTTAAATTTGTTTTAAAAAACATTTAGCAGATGGAAACTGGGATCCTATCTCAATACCACTGAAGCCATCAACTTATTGTTTTAAAATAATTAGTAAAACAGAATTTGTAAAAAAGAAAAAAATAATAATAATGTAATCGATCCAAAGGACCTATCAGTAACCATGTCTGTTCCAGCGCATATCATCATTTGAATTTCTTTGAGTATTATATCTTCAGTACAGGGGCCATAATAGGGGCCAGGACAAGATCTACAGGGGCACTGGCCCCCGCTGGCCCCTGTCTAGAACTGCCCATGATACAGGCAAATTGATTCAAAATTTTCTATCTAAAGAAAACCAGTTGATTGCATCGACTCATCGACTCGAAGGCAATCCCTCATACTAAGCATGCTTCTAGCGACAGTGGAGAGGAACAACAACAAAAAACGCATCTCAAACCAATAAAAAAAAAAAAAAATGCAGTCCAAAAATTACATTTTGAAAATATTCGTGACCAAAAAAAGATTTTGAAAGTATGTAGTACTAATTTAAAGTAAGTAAGTAGTA
Source organism: Cyprinodon variegatus (assembly GCF_000732505.1). Lineage (NCBI taxonomy): Eukaryota > Metazoa > Chordata > Actinopteri > Cyprinodontiformes > Cyprinodontidae > Cyprinodon > Cyprinodon variegatus. The sequence goes on along the minus strand of NW_015151295.1, from coordinate 116,904 downwards.
GTAATTTTGAGATTGAGAGTTAGAAATTTCCTTCCCTTTAAATTGTGTTTTACGGATCATATTCTCTTCACTTCCAGGGGCGTGCTTCCCCCTGGGGTGAGGAGCAACTAAACATAGACAAGTCAAATGCTTGTATTGTGCTTGAGGTGACTGGAATAAGATCTGTGAAATACAATTGGAAAAAAAAAATTATAAAACCTAATCTTGAAAAGAAAGTATTTGAAAAGAAAAATAGAAACTAGAACAATAATAGAACAAACATTCAGTCCATATTACCATTTTACGCTGTAACTCTCCCTGGGTGCTCCCAGATCTTTACAGCCTTCAATAGGATGGATTAAAGGCAGAGGACTAATTCTTTTGTATTGCACATTGACAAAGTTAACAGCAAATAGGAAATACAAACATCTCAGAGTGTTACCAAGCAACTCCTGACAACATAAACATTGATCAAATAACTGCTCTGTTTAGTTGCTAATTATTAAGTTTTGTTTCGGTGAAACAAAGACATAAGTATATATCCAAAATCCTTAGGGCACCAACCACATGACACGTTTGACCTCAATATGCTTTTCCTTTAAAACTATGGCAGTCCGAATGTTCCAAAATTCAATAAAAAAGTTATTCAATTTCTACTCAAATGTATCAATATTGTTAAAAAAAATTTAATAAGAATGTTAATAATTAATTAAATGAATAAAAGAGTATCTTATTCATAAACCTCTTTTTAGTTTTACAAAAATCCTAAATTTTTGGAGATGATTCGATTCATTTCAGTTTATTTCTATAGCGCCAATTCACACGTCATTTCAAGGAACTTTACAGTTCACCGGTTCATCCAGTCTGATTGATTCATTATCAACTTTTCCATCTGCAGTGTAAGCAGAGCTAAAACTGTTCTAAATGGTCTGAAGTTAACATAAAGGCATACTGATAATATGAGTAATTCTGCTAAAATTCTATTGGATTATAATATTAGCATTCTGAAAGACATTTGTTTATTTCTGCAAAGTTTTACCTCATTTAAGACTTTCATAATTAAGCAATTCATAAATGAATTAACATAACAGTAACACTATTACAGGAAATGTTAAAATATTTTTACAAACTATTATGAGGACTTTCATTTTGTCTTTTTGTAGAGTTATGTTTTATAAGCTGAATCAGGTATGTTTAAAAACAACAAAGTTAAATCCATGTAGAATGAGGATTCTTATATATTATACATTTTTTACTTTTTTCTAAAAGCAACATACCATTTTGAGGGTTTTTTAGAAAAACTGAAAAGCTTACGTTACACATTGTTTGTTTACTTACGTTAAATATATTCTTCCAATTTTTTTTATTTATCATCATTGAAAGTTGAAAATATCATTAAAAGATATCTGACTTAAATCACATTTTTGTTGAATATATATAACTAAGAAGTGCTGGATTGACATGAGGAACAAATCCATTAATTAAAGGGCAGAATCAACTTTATAATGAAATGTAGTTTAAAAAAAGCCTTCCAGCATTGCAAAGTTATTGTCGTTGAATTAAAACATTCAAGCAGTTCTATAAATAGATAAGCATTATGATAATTCTCCTAGGCAAGGAGCACTTCTTTATTTTTAGAGTAAATTTCTTGCTCAACAACGTGAGTTCGAACCTCTTACAGCTTAAAGGGACCTAAAACTAGTTGAGCATGTTGGCCGAAACAATGTCTTCATGTTCCTAATAACCAAAAAAAAAAAAAAGCTATTGGAGGTCTGGAACCTTTAGAGTAAAGACAGGAAAATTAACTTTTGAGAGTTGTTCTTATCGTATTTTGTTTCCGTGGTGTAAATTTACAATGTGAAACTGAGGCTGCATCGGAACCTCCATCCTAAGACCATTTTATATGAGTGTCCAAACGTCTAGACCAGAGGTCACAGATTAGCGGACCGCGGGCCGCATCCGGACCCACCTGCTGGCTAATCTGGACCCAATCTGATTTAAAACATTTATAAATTACTGCATGTTGTCCAACAACATTGTCTAATTTCACTTGCACTGCCTCTCCTGTTAATACGGTAAAGCCCTCTGGAGCGTCCGGCTCCAGGCTGCACGTGATCCAAATGATCCAATGAGCTGCTGTCAGTCTGGGTTGCTGCTGCTGCTACTTTTAGACACAGCAGGCAAACCTGTGGCAAGCCGGGCGATGGGAAAGAAGGAGAAGATGATGAGAAAAAGAGAGCAGAGAAAGTGTGGACTGCTGGAAGAACTGTGGTGAAATGGTGAAAGAAAAGTGAAATGGTGCTCAAAGATGACCCTGAACATTTAGAGGATGTTTGGATCAACCTGCTGCTGTGATTCTCCACCATGAACTGAATCAAGAATAAATATGGATCCAGGCTCAGAATGAGCTCCTTGATATGTGCTTTAGAATGGCTTAGTCTCCATTCAAACCCAGGTTTAAAGCCTTGCAGGGCAGCATAAAGCCCACTGCCAACATTAAGACGGGAAAAAAGAAAGAAAAATAATGAATAAAAGGTCACTTCAGATGTTTTATAAAATATGTGAATCAGGAAATTGTCTATATATCAAACAGAACGATTGTTGTTCTCTACTTCAAAAACACTTTAGATTTTAAGGGAGAAAAAAAAATTTTTTTTTAATTCATGGATGCATAAACACCTCATTTTATTTCTGTGTTAAATTCTGTTTAAATTTAAATTATAGTTAAAAATATCTCCAGACCTTTACCTGTTTCTGATTTTCTTTAATCAGACCCGCTGATTTTTAATTGGTTACCCCTGATCTAGACACTATTAATAACAGTGGGTGAAATGCAGCTCCAGACGAGCAGAGCGTGTGGTGATGTCATCAGTACGCTTCTTTTCCAATTGACCCAGATTTATCCTGCGTGCTCCCGTTCTCCCTGAGTCCACACTTTCCTGTGTTCTTCTCAAGAACATTCTTGGCGAGGACACGAGTCCATACTTGCGTTCTTGTGAATTGAGAAACTGCCATGGTCCCTAGACAAGCAGATATATCCCAGAATCCTTTGCAACAGTGTGCACATTTGGGGATATATTTTGGGGCGACAGAAAACAAAGAAGGTCGAAGGGATTCTGTAGGAGGCTGTAGTCACGTGACCAACGGGGAGTGAAAAATAGTGATCATCCGTCTGAATGGTCAGTTAACTGAGTTCACTGTAAAATCCACTATAGTCCCCGCTCTTTACGGGGGTATAGCGGAAGTTCAGACACACCATGTCTGTTCCTCAAAGTTTTTCATGAGCTTTCATAAATGAGAAATCTGTTGAAGTATTTACTATATTAGGGAAAGCTAACACCCTTAGACTCACTAGAGGGTGATGCTGTCAGTGAGACGTATCGCATTCACTTCCTGTTGTGCTGAGCTACGTTCTGTGCTGCTGTTCAGGCTATCTCCGTATGAATTAAGTTATTTTTTCTGTGATATCTCTAAGTTACTCTAACTGTCCAGAAGCACTTTTAAACACAGCTTCTACTGCTACCACACTTTTCTACTGGGTACTCGCATTCACACGTTTTATTTTCTGGTAGTGACGGGTAGCTAGCCTGGGCTAGTGCTAGCCTCTTCTTGCTGCTGCTTTGCTTTCTAAACCTTCCTCTCTCCTGCTCTCTGTGTCAGATGTTCAGTTACTCCTCTGCCTCCTTTAGTGATAATGGTATAAGTAGTATATGTGGTATTTTTGTAGCTTTGGAGGCGAGGGTCAGAGTTAAACATCCAGGAGTTAGAGTAGGCCCACTTTTTCAGTGCCTGGAACCATCAAGACCAGGGAGACATCCACCTAGTGGTCCTCCAGAAGTTTCTAA